>NC_046967.1:11594601-11724601 GCF_009769545.1 Cyclopterus lumpus
CCAAAAGAGCACTTTGATGGCAGTCCTCTCATCCCTGCAAACAATAAATACACATTCGTGACCTCATCTTTGTTTTTATATGGTTTAAATCTCCCTTTTGAGTTATATCTTCAATTAAAATGTTTAATATTAAGGTGCAATAAAGAGTTCTGTGGATGAAACCCCCAAAAAATGTTCTGATTTAAACATAAACCACATAAATTTGTGACCAAAAAATAAATATAACACATTCTGCCATTTTGATGATGGTATAAAAGACAAAAACTGGAGATTTGAACCATAATGGGTCAGATTATCTGAAGACTTGATCTACAAAATAAATCACGCATTAACAGCTTGAGCTCGTCACTTATTGATCGTTGTAGTTAAACTGGGAGGATGTTTAATGTTTAAAGACGACCACGTGTGTCTTTCTAGGTTGTTTACAGTTTAAGAACATCAATATCAATAGAGAGCTTTCTCTAAACAAAAAAACTCAATAACCATCACTTATCTTAATTTCTGTCTTAATCCCAACTGTTAGAAAAAATATATATTAAACTCTGTTAGTACACAGATCCCACAAGACAAACATAAAGTGCTCTGTGCCTCAAAGTGGAGGCTTTGAAACGACTGCTGAAAGAATACACACATGATGTTGTTTACACATTAAATACTGCATGCACACCCAAAGTAATCTCCAATGTACCAACGTCTGCTGCAGAGAAGAAAAAAGAAAAGAAAGTCTCAATGGTTCAAAGTCGTCCTGGTATTCGGTAACTCGGTCCGGCGTGACGGGCGTTCGATTCCTCTTCCCTGCACCGGTCTAGTCGGGGCCTGACGGCGGCACAAACATTTGGTTCATTTGATAAACATGTGTGAATGACAGTCATCATGAAACCGTGGCAACCGTGGAGGAGACGCTGACCTGAGATGTATTTGGCACCGACGAGCATCAGCAGGCTGCCCATGACGTAGAGGCCCAGCGGCACGCTGCTGAAGATACTGGGCTCGCCTGGTGGGGACACGACCAAACTTCAAGGGCCTACTCAGAGGTCAAAGGTCAGCGGTTTGGTGATTACCACAGTAATAAAGCAGGTTAAGCCTCAAACGTGAGTTAAAGGATAGAACTTAGGCACTTGGATAAAATAAATACTTTAGCCTTCATGTTTTATCACACGCACGCGCACGCACACGCACACGCACACACACACACACACACACGCCTACCGTTTCCGTTACCAACGGGCTCCGTCGTCTCCCAGTTCATGGATTTCTGCACCGCCTTCTTCCACCGAGCGAACCGGAACTCACTCTCTACGGACACACAGGCAGTAAGCGTACAGGCGGTAAGCGTACAGGCGGTAAGCGTACAAGCGGTAAGCGTACAGGCGGTAAGCGTACAGGCGGTAAGCGTACAGGCGGTAAGCGCACAGGCGGTAAGCGTACAGGCGTAAGCGTACAGGCGGTAAGCGTACAGGCGGTAAGCGCACAGGCGGTAAGCGCACAGGCGGTAAGCGCACAGGCGGTAAGCGCACAGGCGGTAAGCGCACAGGCGGTAAGCGCACAGGCGGTAAGCGCACAGGCGGTAAGCGCACAGGCGGTAAGCGCACAGGCGGTAAGCGCACAGGCGGTAAGCGCACAGGCGGTAAGCGCACAGGCGGTAAGCGCACAGGCGGTAAGCGCACAGGCGGTAAGCGTACAGGCGGTAAGCGTACAGGCGTAAGCGTACAGGCGTAAGCGTACAGGCGTAAGCGTACAGGCGGTAAGCGTACAGGCGTAAGCGTACAGGCGGTAAGCGTACAGGCGGTAAGCGTACAGGCGGTAAGCGTACAGGCGGTAAGCGTACAGGCGTAAGCGTACAGGCGTAAGCGTACAGGCGTAAGCGTACAGGCGGTAAGCGTACAGGAGGAAGCGTACAGGCGGAAGCGCACAGGCGGTAAGCGTACAGGCGGTAAGCGCACAGGCGGTAAGCGTACAGGCGGTAAGCGTACAGGCGGTAAGCGTACAGGCGTAAGCGTACAGGCGGTAAGCGTACAGGCGGTAAGCGTACAGGCGGTAAGCGTACAGGCGTAAGCGTACAGGCGGTAAGCGTACAGGCGGTAAGCGTACTGGCGGTAAGCGTACAGGCGGTAAGCGTACAGGCGGTAAGCGTACAGGCGGTAAGCGTACAGGCGGTAAGCCCACAGGCGGTAAGCGTACAAGCGGTAAGCGTACAGGCGTAAGCGTACAGGCGTAAGCGTACAGGCGGTAAGCGTACAGGCGGTAAGCGTACAGGCGTAAGCGTACAGGCGTAAGCGTACAGGCGGTAAGCGTACAGGCGGTAAGCGTACAGGCGGTAAGCGTACAGGCGTAAGCGTACAGGCGTAAGCGTACAGGCGGTAAGCGTACAGGCGTAAGCGTACAGGCGTAAGCGTACAGGCGTAAGCGTACAGGCGGTAAGCGTACAGGCGGTAAGCGTACAGGCGGTAAGCGTACAGGCGGTAAGCGTACAGGCGTAAGCGTACAGGCGTAAGCGTACAGGCGTAAGCGTACAGGCGGTAAGCGTACAGGAGGAAGCGTACAGGCGGAAGCGCACAGGCGGTAAGCGTACAGGCGGTAAGCGCACAGGCGGTAAGCGTACAGGCGGTAAGCGTACAGGCGGTAAGCGTACAGGCGTAAGCGTACAGGCGGTAAGCGTACAGGCGGTAAGCGTACAGGCGGTAAGCGTACAGGCGTAAGCGTACAGGCGGTAAGCGTACAGGCGGTAAGCGTACTGGCGGTAAGCGTACAGGCGGTAAGCGTACAGGCGGTAAGCGTACAGGCGGTAAGCGTACAGGCGGTAAGCCCACAGGCGGTAAGCGTACAAGCGGTAAGCGTACAGGCGTAAGCGTACAGGCGTAAGCGTACAGGCGGTAAGCGTACAGGCGGTAAGCGTACAGGCGTAAGCGTACAGGCGTAAGCGTACAGGCGGTAAGCGTACAGGCGGTAAGCGTACAGGCGGTAAGCGTACAGGCGTAAGCGTACAGGCGTAAGCGTACAGGCGGTAAGCGTACAGGCGTAAGCGTACAGGCGTAAGCGTACAGGCGTAAGCGTACAGGCGGTAAGCGTACAGGCGGTAAGCGTACAGGCGGTAAGCGTACAGGCGGTAAGCGTACAGGCGGTAAGCGTACAGGCGGTACCTTCGGGGTTGATCTGCGGCTCAAACTTCTCCGAGGTGACCTCGCTCAGGTCCTCCGGGCTCAGGCTCCACACGCTCACGCCCTCCGCCGCGCCCGCCGCCATCGCCGCACCGAGAGCCGTGGTCTCGGGCATGGACGGCTTCACTGCGGATAACATGGAGCAATAGAAACGCTGCAAGTCATTCATCGTGTCGCCAGCAGAGGGCGGTAATACTGCCAACGTAGCACCACGACATTCGGTTAGAATATGACGAGGATGCCGTTTTACATTCTTTGTGCTGTAAAAACATTTAGAAAATTCATCTGGTTGATTATGAGCCCAGTTTCCTTTCAGCATCACTCCGAATACACCGAAACAAATGTGATGGCCGCCTCACCAACAGGGATGCAGAGGATGTCCGCCTGCAGCTGCATCAGCAGCCTGTTGGACGTCATTCCTCCGTCCACCTGGAGCTGAGTCAGCGGGATGCCGCTGTCCTGGTTCATGGCGTCCAGTATCTGCGTCAAAAAATATATATATATTATTATTACAGAAACAATACGATATGAAGTTTTGTGATTTTCACACCCGTGTCAAATTGATAAATGGAATTAGAAATGCCATTTTCAGCTATACAAATGGAGCGCGTGCATCGTGAGCCGGGCTGCAGCGCCGCCGTCCTCCTCCGACCAATCGGAGAAGCCGAGAGCGCTCACCTCTTTAGTCTGGAAGCACACGGCTTCCAGGGCAGCGAACGCCACGTGCCTCTTGTTGGTGAACTGAGTTAACCCACAGATGATGCTGAGGGTCAGAGGGAGGGTGATCATATCAATGCTTACATGTTGTTATAATGTTATGCTTTTGTCAGAGAAATAAATCCACCACGACGAGAGAAGTTGTTGTTATTCTTCTGTTGTTGTTATTCTTTGGGGGCTCTTACCCTCTTGCACTGGGCTCCCAGTACGGAGCGTAGAGGCCGGAAAAAGCAGGAACAAAATAACAGCCGTAGGACGTACCGACGGACGCGGCCAACTTCTCTGCAACGGGAACGAAACGTCACTGGGCACCGACCTTTTACACCTCGATACAGATTAAATGACACTTATTACATACCGAGCTCTTCGGATGACTCGATGATGCCCAGGTTGTCCTGCAGCCAGCGGACCACAGCTCCGGCGATGGCCACGGAGCCCTGGCGACGAGAAACGTCGCGATTAGAAGGACCGAATGATTTCACAGAATACGACGAAAAAAAAGGGAATATTATAAAAAAAGATGCCTCGAGTGCGTAGCAGGCAGGTTTGTCTCGGCCGAGTTTGTAGGCCACGGTGGTCAGGAGGCCGTGGTCGGACATCACGGGCTGCGAACGACAGAAGAGAGAAAATGCAACAGTGTGCAAAATGTGCTCTCCCGATGTCACCGCTGGAATTACAATCTCTAGTGTTTTACCTTGGGTCCCGTGTTCCGCAGGAGAAAGCAGCCCGTTCCATACCTGAAACCCCCAAAATAAATCAAACTACTAGAGAGAGAACTAATACATTTCAAGAGAAGAAACAAACGCGCAGAGCCACTCACGTGTTTTTAGCCTGCCCGTCCCGAAAACACATCTGTCCAACCAGCGCGGCCGACTGATCCCCGAGACACTGGGTTTAAAGAACACAGACATCCGTCAGGCGTCATTGAACGCCTCGCAGGCGTCATTGAACGCCTCGCAGGCGTCATTGAACGCCTCGCAGGCCTCCAAGCCAATATAGAGTCAAACTTACCCCTGAAATGGGGATACCGGAAAGAGCTCCAGATTTCTGCCAAAAGAGAAAAGATGAACTTGTTTAATGAGCGAACGGCGTCACATTAAAAATCAATGCTCCTTTTTAAAAGAAGAAAGTGTAGAAATCGTTTGAAAGTGACAAATAAAGACAATTAACGTGCCCTCACGGGAAACACTAAAAAGCAAAGGGGGAATTACTCGTTATTTGACAAGCAGGAGGCCAAATAACACAAATATACAGACCGCATCTCCCATAAAGTAAACAAACAGCACTGGAACAGTGAGTGTGAACCTGCGTGAATTAAAATCTCTTCAATCTCTGCTTTGGTGAAGCGTGTAAAGATGAATATTTAAAAAATAAATAAAATAAAATGGTGCAAAAGAGTGAAGAGATTTTTTTCCCCCCGGGCAGCGACAACCAGCCTCACAGAAGCAATGAGGGACGGGGAGCATCCAGTACATTTCCAACACTGATGTCAAACTAAAAACATACAAACACGCGTTTCTCCGCTCGTTTATTTAGCTGAAAACGTTTTGGGGGAAACATCGGACTCTGTTCTATGTTTTTGGGGGGATTAGAGGTCATTTTTTGGGATCCAGCGCAGCTACTGAGGCCGAAGCCCTGGCGTGAATCTTGGAAATGCACCGCGTGATGTCGTATTTGCCTCCACCAGAGAAGAGGGACAGGTTACTGTGCATGAGGAGGAACGGGATGTGATGGCGAGTATTACTTACCCGGCTAGAACAAATTTTCTACCAGTGAGAGAGGAGAGACAATGGCACAAGAAAAGCCTAAAGTAGTTTCTTTGACCACTCTTTCAACACAGCAATGACATTATTAGGATCAAATATGAATTTGATGGGCTCCTTTATGCGTGCGCATGCTTACCATGAGACCGTAGATCTCTGATGAGCTCCTCACTCTGGGCAAGATCTCCATGGGAATACCAAAATATCTGACGGGAAAGAGCATACCGTTAATATGTATAAACGATATAAAAAGGTATTCTGAAACTACGGTGTGAATTTAAAAGCTAGATATTTGATAAACATGCAAGATGTAAGTCTTGTCTCCACGCTTATCGGAAAGTCTTTGATTTATGCTATTTTCTGTCGTCTCTTATTTGACGTTATGTTTTATAATTATTATCTTTGTGTTTATGTGGTGAATCTTCTATGCTGCCAACTCTTGTAAAACAAGTATAAAATATCAAACGGGATTATCCTGGCGAAATAAAGACAGGAGTCGTACTCGCAAAGTTCTGGGTCCCAGTCCAACGTGTGAATGTTAAACAACATGGTCCTGCTGGCGTTGGTCACATCCGTGCAGTGGACGCCGCCCGACTTGCCCCCAGTCAGGCACTGAAAAGACACACACACAAAGAAAAGGTCCAGTTTTACACCTGTCGGCCGGAGCTCGTCACACGACGTCTGTACAACCGCCCGCTCACCCAGATGAGCCAGGAGTCCACGGTGCCGAACATGGCGCGGTGAGACACGACGGCGTCGCGGACCTCGTCCACGTTGTCCATCATCCAGCGAAGTTTCACTGCGCTAAAGTAAGTGCTGATCGGGAGCCCCGTCTTGTGCTGGACAACGACACCAACGACAATTTCAGTGTGAAAAATGACATATTTGGGATGAACGGGAAATTCACAAGATCCCATAAAAGCAGCATTAAAAACAAAAAAAGGAGCAAACGTAAAAAAAAAAAATCACCTTCAAGTGGTTCTTATTCCTTCCTGGAGTTTTGTTGATTAGACGTTCGACTGTTGATTGAGTCCGCAGGTCCAGCCAAACTGAAGTCATTGCATAGCAACAGAAAAAGAACCGTCAGATCCTGTTTGCGTCTCCATCCGGACCGTGAACAATGTTACCAGGATGACAGGAAACCACTTTACCAATGGCATTGTAGAGGGGCTCCCCGGTCTCTTTGTCCCAAACAAGCGTGGTCTCCCTTTGGTTGGTCACTCCGATAGCTCAAGATAGACAATTCCCAAAGATTTACGATCCATAACGATCCTCTTAGAGATAAATGAGAGCGTCTCGAATGCAGCGGGCGTGAATAATTACCTTTAATGTTCGAGATGTCGATGTTGAGCTGGGTGAGCTTTTCACACGTCCGCTCCATGCACTCGTACACCGACTGCAGGATTTCTTTGGGGTCTTCCTCCACCCATCTGAAAATAAAAAGACATGTCAACACTTTTCTAAACTGCGCATGCGTCTTTTAAAAAGGAACGGCATCGAGGCGTTTCACTCACCCTTCTTTGGGGAAACTCTGTTTGATTTCCACCTGATGATGGCTGAGGAGCTCTGCCGTCTTTGAATTAAATACCTTCAAAAAGAGACAAACGACACTTTATAAACACAGCTTCAATAATTACATTATATTAAGACGTAATCATAATTCATATTAATTATTAATAATGTCTTGGTTTTTACTCACGTTTACAAAATATATCTGTGGCATTAAATTGACCAAAATCAAATGAGCAGTCGCAGTTAAATTAAAATGTAAAACGTCACCCCGTGTTTTAAATCTAAAGTTATGACTTGTGCCAATTAGCCACACCTAGAAAATTAATAAAACACCTGTTCCTTCTAGTTAAGAGAGCAACAACTCAATAAACTCGTTGAAATAATGCACGTGTGGTGGCTCCGACCAGAGGGCACAGTGATGACAAGAGGCAGGGAAACACACCCAAGGACACCGCTAGCTTTGTGCACGTCGCTCCGGTTAAACTCACCAGAAACCGGGTGGAGCTCGTGCCCTGGTCGATGGCAGCAACCAACGGGCCTAACGTTATCCGGTGTGAGGACGCGGCCATGGCGCCGTTCATCGGCAACCCGAGAGCTTCTGGCGACGAGTCGGATCAGGAACACCGAGTATCAACCCCGGCAGAGGCGGCTCAAAGCTGAGGGGAGAGCGCCGGGTCCGTCGACGGCTTTCTACGTGGGACTCGACCCGGCGCACAACGATGACGCAGCCGAAAGGGCGACAGGTTCCGCGCATGCGCATTCAAAGGTTATGGCACCGTCTCACACCGGGTGGAGACTGAAGGCCAGTTTGAGTTTGACCCCGCCCCCCTTTTCCCTGACCTATTTATTAAATGATGTTATTATGTTGTGACGACCTGAAATGTAGTTATGACCAGTCCCTGTACCTGCTCCTTTAAAGCCCTATAAAAGGTCACTAAATGTAACCTTTGACCTTTTGCAATGATGGGTCAAATTAATCAAATTTACAACGAAAGAGGAAACTAATATTGTATTTCAAGATGGTGATGGTGGCCCAATCCCCACCCTTGCAATAATAATAATAATAACAATACATTTATTTATATAGCACCTTTAACAACAGGCTTTACAAAGTGCTCTACAGAGAAGCAAGGTAAAAACATAACATCAATACAAGTAAACATTTCAGAAAATACATGAGGCAAAGGAGACAATGCCATAGAGGCAATGAACACAATAGAGGAATAGAAAATTACAAATACAAACTAAAGCAGAACAGACAAACTAAAACAGGGGAAACAAAGAACTGCATAAAAGGACGACATCACTTAAAAGCAGTTCTATAAAAATGGGTTTTAAGAAATGATTTAAAAGAAGCTACTGATTCTGCCTTATCCCCTCGTTCCAAAGTCGAGGGGCTCTGACGGCAAAAGCCCGGTCACCCTTTGATTTAAGCCTTGACTTTGGAAGGGCCTTGAAGGGGGCCTTGAAGGGGACCTTGAAGGGCCCCACCAGAGGATCTAAGGCTGCGAGCTGGCTCATATGGGGCTAACATTTCAACGATGTAGCTTGGGGGCAGACCCAGGCGCGCTTTAAAAGTGATCAGCAAAATCTTAAAATCAATTGTAAAAGTAACAGGGAGCCAGTGGAGAGAGGCCAGGCAATGTGACGTTAAACACACAGTGGAGACGTTTAAAAAAACAACCAAAAAAACACAGATTTATTCATCAAACATTTCATTTTGTTATTGAAACTACTACTTTTGACCCCCAAAAAATAAATACATCATTTGAAATGAAGACGTTCAAATGAGGGAATACAAAGTATAAAATATATTCCCACAATCTGGACAATATTTGTTGACGTTGCCGTGATATGTTGCAAAGTGCTGTCCCATTCACACCATGTCAAGCCCTTACAGCTTCTCATTCACCAGGTCCCCGAGGGTTCAGGGTCCGAGGGCATTACATTACATTTAGCCGACGCTTTTATCCAAAGCAACTTACAATCATACACCGTAGACACAGCTACAGGGAGCAATTCAGGGGCAAGGGTCTGGGATCGGGCCCTCGTCTCTGTCACGAGAGATAACTGGTCTGAACGTTCCCATTTCCCAAGTGTATTTAAGACTAGCTTGTGACAATAACAGTGATGAAGGTCAAAAAGAAGCACAGGTGATGCTATATGGTGGTAATTGAAGAGAGGTCCACTGAAGTCTGCTTAGTAAGAATAAACCAACTGGCGTTGGATTTTTCAAATATTATTATTTATTCCTTCATGCACAACACATGCTTACTGTTAAATACATGATGTATACCAGCGGTCCCCAACCCCCAGGCCGCAGTAGATTTATTATATATAGAAGCTGCGATGGAGCGATTCCATCAATAGGATTTTCAGATTTTAACTACGAGACCAAAGTTTAAATCAAACAATGTTGTTTGATTTTTAGGCCAGGAGGGCGAGGAAACAACTCTGCGATCAAATAAACAGCAGCAGACCACCGACCCGTAACCACGTCGACCAGCTTAATGACGCCATGAATCAAAGGCAGGCTTCCAGAATATTTAGCATATATAGGAGCTGCGATGGAGCGATTCTAACAGGATTTTCACGTCAAAAAATCGAGCAATGTTGAAATATTTTCGGAACATTTTTCGTGGCAAGGTCAATGGTGCTGTCGGACCTCAGGACCACCTGGAACCTCCAGAAGAGGGGGCTGCCGGACCTCAGGACCACCTGGAACCTCCAGCAGACAGTGCTGCCGGACCTCAGGATGTTTAGAGTTTAGAGCATGTGTTTTCAATTTGCATTAAAGAATGTACGCCCTATGAATGTAATTACTGTAGCTAACAGAAGAAGAGTAATACGTTGTTGTTTTACTTATTCTATACCGTTCACCCTGAGGACAAGAGGTCAACAGGGTTAATGTGCAGGCACAAAACTAGGTTTGTTTTGTGTCTCCCCACATACCTCACACACCCGCGCACCACACATGGCTCAGGGTCATCTCAGACTGATAAGGGACTAGACAAACTGTTTCCTCATTCTGTGTGGGATAACCACTTCAATAAAAAGGACTGTCTGGAGAATGGCGAGCCAGAGTGTTTTGCAGAGGCACAGCTCAACATTCTCCTTGCAGCAAGTAAAACCAAGAGCTCGAGTCTGTCATCTGTGGTCATTGGAGTGTGGGTCTGTTAATTGAACTAGCGGGGCTTTATCTTTATGGTAAAACCCCCACACAGGACCACCTGGAACCTACAGCAGACGGTGCTGCCGGTCCTCTGGACCACCATGAACCTCCGGCAGACGGTGCTGCCGGTCCTCAGGACCACCTGAAACCGAAACCAGGACTACGGCGGAAACAAAGCCGGGAGGGTGAGGAACCAACGCTGCGACCCGATAAACGGCAGCGGACAACAGACCCGGTAGACCAATCAACTGAAATCAGTTATCTTAACCGGGAAAAGATAGATCTGTTTTTGAGACTCGGGAGATCAGAAAAACAGCTGTTGAGCGAGAGAGCTCAACACAAGCTCAAGGAGGACGCCATGGAGGCTAAATTCAAGTATCTGGAAGACTATGTTAACCAGGTATTAGAGGCTACTCTGGCTGAGGGTCAGTCGACAATAACACAGTTATTGCAAGAGAACAAGGATCTCGGGCTGACCAATCAGAAGCTCGCTCGGACCCATGAGGCCATGCTGGTTAGGATGCAGGCTGTGGAAGAAGATGCCAGCCAGTACCTTGAGGGTATTCTGGTTGAGCACCAGTTTACAGTGGCCCAGATGAGTCTTCAGATCCAGGCTCTCAGCCAGACCGTAGTGACCACCCCATCTCCCCTGTTGTGGGCACCCTCCTCCCCCCCAGACACCAGCAAAGTTGTCTACAACTTTAAGGGATTGAAAAAATAAACACCTAAAATGCAAAGGGCGTGTCAGCTGAGGTATAAGAATCCTCACTGAGTCTTTAAGGCAGTGGTTCCCAAAGTGGGGGTTGCGACCCCTAGGGGGGGCGCGGTGGTACTACAGGGGGGTCGCGGCTTCATCACCAACCCACACACACACACACATACACCGGTAAAACAATATAAAATAACCGACGTGACATGCACTGTGTTCCAACCACGCCACCAGAGCGGCTCATGTCACAGACCGACTGTGGCAAAACCAGCGAGAGCGAGAGCGAGCGCGGGAGAGAGAGAGAGAGAGAGAGAGAGCGAGCGCGCGCCCGAGCGAGGGAGAGAGAGAGTGAGGGAGCGCGAACGAGAGAGAGACACACAGCGACACAGAGCGAGAAAGATACGGAGCGACAGAGAAAGATAAAGATAAGAAAGTATGTACAAAGATGGACAGATTTGTGACTGGTCTAAAGCGCAAATCCGATGGAACTTCTATATGTTGTTTGCACTTTGTTTGAAATTAAGTTAATTGTATTTACAAATTTTATATATTTTTTATTTTATATATATTTTATTATTGCTATTTTTTTTCCCAGTTAAACAAACTGAAGAATAAACTGTGAAGTGTTATGTACTTATTTTAGAAAGAAATAAAAATATTTTATACAGTTCATGCATTATAATGCAATTCATTAAAAACCAAGAAAAATTTGGGGTGGGGGGGGGGGGGTCGTCCAATGTTCCTATATCATCAAAGGGGGTCTTGACAGAAAAAGTTTGGGAACCACTGCTTTAAGGCATGCCTTAATTGTCAACAATTCTAGACAGCTTTATTGACGTCATTCCTCAATCGAATCATGACCGAAGCCATCAAAGGAAGGCTTTAATTAATCTTATTAGGTTTATATATATATATATATATATATATATATATATATATATATATATATATATATATGTCGTGCACACCCTCCTCCTCCGCCCCCCAGGCACTACCGTTGCCCTCCTCTTCCACCCTCTCACCTCCGGACACAAGCGAAGTCGTCTACGACTTTAGGGATCGGAACAACAAAGGCCTTAAACGCAAGCGGGCTTTGCAACTGAGGTATAAGAATACATTTCCAAAAACAAAGGACACCTAAACAATCGGACTCCGTAGAGTGGACCCCCTGGAAAACCCATAACCCTCTTATAAGACCCTTTTCCAAAAACGCAGGGCGTCCGAAAGAACGAGGTCGCAGATACAAGCGGCCTCCAAAGGGGGGCCGGCTCAGGCGTAGAGATAGGGTAAGGAGCTTGGACATAAAGAGGGAACTCAGCTGACTCCTTTGTGTCGAAAGGAGTCATCTGAGGTGGTTCGGGCATCTAATCAGGAGGCCTCCTGGGCGCCATTGCCGTTGTTTTCCGGGTACGCCCAACTGGTACACTGTAAAACAAAAAAGTGTAATATACGGTAAATTACTGGCAGCTGTGGTTGCCAGAACTTGAGACAAAAAAAAAGATAATATGCTATATTTTTTCCAAAAACAGCAGTTATACTGAGAACCTAATTACAGTCCTTCTGAGAGATAAACACAGTACAATGTATGAGTTACGGTATTGTATTACAAAATTCAGAGTAAATTGCCGGCATCTGTGATTGCCAGAATTCCATTGCAAAAAGATATGGCATAACGCTTAAAGTAAAAGATTTAAGGGGGAAATCAGTTCAGAGAACTAAAAAAATAAAATAAAATAAATGGTACTACTGCAAAACTATCTTCCAGTTTTATAATTTGTTTCTGTTTGCATGAGCTGTTGGCCTGGACCACGGACCTGAGGGTGATCCATTGAGTGAAGTTTGAGTTGTGCTTGGGCCTATCATTTGCTACGCTGAACGATACCACCGCTTTAATGTTGCACGGTGTATCGATACTAAAAAGGGACCGCAGTACCCGTACGTTAAAAACAATACGGTTTTGCATATTATTAGTATTGATACTTCATTAAAATAGCGCGATCAGAGCGCACTCACTGTTCCGCTCCCTGTCATGCTTGTCTGCACGCATAAACTGCAAGGGGGCGGTGATGCCCAGCACTCACACACACAACAGGCATCACTCAGTGAGTGATTGCAGGGGAGACACATGGCGTCAAGTGTAGGAGACGTGGCGTCAAGTGTAGGAGACGTGGCGTCAAGTGCAGGAGACGTGGCGTCAAGTGTAGGAGACGTGGCGTCAAGTGCAGGAGACGTGGCGTCAATTGTAGGAGACGTTGCGTCAAGTGCAGGAGACGTGGCGTCAAGTGCAGGAGACGTGGCGTCAAGTGCAGGAGACGTGGCGTCAAGTGTAGGAGACGTGGCATCAAGTGCAGGAGACGTGGCGTCAATTGTAGGAGACGTTGCGTCAAGTGCAGGAGACGTGGCGTCAAGTGCAGGAGACGTGGCGTCAAGTGCAGGAGACGTGGCGTCAAGTGTAGGAGACGTGGCGTCAAGTGCAGTAGACGTGGCGTCAAGTGTAGGAGACGTGGCGTCAAGTGTAGGAGACGTGGCGTCAAGTGCAGGAGACGTGGCATCAATTGTAGGAGACGTTGCGTCAAGTGCAGGAGACGTGGCGTCAAGTGTAGTAGACGTGGCGTCAAGTGTAGGAGACGTTGCGTCAATTGTAGGAGACGTTGCGTCAAGTGCAGGAGACGTGGCGTCAAGTGCAGGAGACGTGGCGTCAAGTGTAGGAGACGTGGCGTCAAGTGTAGGAGACGTGGCGTCAAGTGCAGTAGACGTTGCGTCAAGTGTAGGAGACGTGGCGTCAAGTGTAGGAGACGTGGCGTCAAGTGTAGGAGACGTTGCGTCAAGTGCAGGAGACGTGGCGTCAAGTGCAGGAGACGTGGCGTCAAGTGCAGGATACGTGGCGTCAAGTGTAGGAGACGTGGCGTCAAGTGTAGGAGACGGCGTCAAGTGCAGTAGACGTGGCGTCAAGTGCAGGAGACGTGGCTTGAAGTGCAGGATACGTGGCGTCAAGTGTAGGAGACGTGGCGTCAATTGTAGGAGACGTTGCGTCAAGTGTAGGAGACGTGGCGTCAAGTGTAGGAGACGGCGTCAAGTGCAGTAGACGTGGCGTCAAGTGCAGGAGACGTGGCTTGAAGTGCAGGATACGTGGCGTCAAGTGTAGGAGACGTGGCGTCAATTGTAGGAGACGTTGCGTCAAGTGTAGGAGACGTGGCGTCAAGTGTAGGAGACGTGACGTCAATTGTAGGAGACGTTGCGTCAAGTGTAGGAGACGTGGCATCAAGTGTAGGAGACGTGGCGTCAAGTACAGGAGACGTGGCGTCAAGTGTAAGAGATGTGGCGTCAAGTGTAGGAGACGTGGCGTCAAGTGTAGGAGACGGCGTCAAGTGCAGTAGACGTGGCGTCAAGTGCAGGAGACGTGGCGTCAAGTGTAGGAGACGGCGTCAAGTGCAGTAGACGGCGTCAAGTGCAGTAGACGTGGCGTCAAGTGTAGTAGACGTGGCGTCAAGTGTAGGAGACACTTCAAACACACATCTGTACAATTATGTAACTCTACAATTGCTCATACTTATGAAAGGAACTATGTAGTCATCTAGTCAGATACGGACAAAAGGCCTACATAGCCGTGTATAATCAATGCTATGATGGCACCATGTTGTTTTCATTAATATCTTGCTAATACTAATATTAATGCCATTTGTTACGTGTTCAAAAAGATGGGCAGGAACAAGCTGGTAAAAAAGGGAACCATACAGATGTTTTATTTATTACTATTATAGATAAATATACCAGTATCGTATTTGTGGTATTTTATCGTAAGTATCGGGTATCATTATATTTATGGCAGGTATTGTATCAAAGTTATCATTTTGGTATTGTGACAACCCTACGCCGCTTACCTCCAATTAGCCTTGACAAGACTTGCGTCTTAGTCATTGGGTCCAGACTGAAGACAGGTGGACAGAATCTCAAGCAGACATGGCATGACGTTCAGGAAACTGGAACTTAAGGCAGGCGTTGTCATCATTACTGCTTGAAGAGTCACAAGTCAACCTGGTGGGCTGACGTGGTCTTCTCTACAAGCAGAAAAAAAGACAAAATATAAAACATTAACAATAACAACAGAAACAACAATACCTATAATCTAACTTTGTATATAGCACGTACACCGGTGCAAAGTGGTTCTCACAATAAGAAATGTACAAAAAAAATAGAATAAAAAGGCCAGTATAGTATATCATAAAAAATGAATAGTAAACTATTACTATTTAATTCAAAGTCATAATATAGTATGTCAAAGAATAAGAATAATCACATTGGATTATGCAAGCCTAGATTTATGCTTACACTGTTTGAACATGAAATGGATACACGCTGCCTACAAAAAGAGATGAGCCTTAAGCCTTCTGTTGTTAAATGAACAAACACTGAACTTTAAAACAAACGTACCACTATGTATGGTAGTACACCTAATAGAGTAAGGAGATAAAACGACGAGGGGAGGACATACATCTTTTTCCGTAAAAACCGAAATCATTTTGACTCTTTTCAATGCAAAGGGTGACACTGAAATGGCTAAATTCCCACTCACGTGCCACATGGTGTCATCGTAGCGGCCAAGGTGTGCTTCCCGGTGGGCCCTGAGCTGCAGATCAGCCCCTCTCCCTCTTCTTCTGCTGCATAATAAAAACACGAATGAACGCCACAGCGCAGTTATAAGCGGTAATGTCACGTTAACAGACAGCGGATTTGTTAATGTCATGGCCCCGGTATAAATGAGCCTTAAAGCTCCATATCCAACACGTTACGTTAGCTCAACCGTTAGCTCAAACGTTAACTAGCTCAACCGTTAACTAACGTTAGCTCAAACGTTAACTAGCTCAACCATTAGCTCAACCGTTAGCTCAACCGTTAACTAACGTTAGCTCAAACGTTAGCTAACGTTAGCTCAACCGTTAGCTCAAACGTTAGCTAACGTTAGCTCAACCGTTAGCTCAGCGTTTCGTGAATCACCGAAGAAGAATAGAAATGGCGCTAAAATGGGTTCAAACGTTCAATCTCCGACCGTTGATCTGTCTGTCTGACTGTCTGTGTCTCTCTGTGGGGCCAAAACACAGTAACACACCGGGCTTTCAGGGAGAGACGGTTCACAATCACAGCGATGTGGGAGGCCATCAATGTGTGTGGTTTTGTGGTGAGCAGACCATCTGCTGATAGTAAAACAAAACCTGTCAACCGCAGCGTTATTCATGAATGTATGGTTCAAAACGACATAAATTAAATAAGATATGGTTCATATTTGAACTACAACCGTACACATCAACTATCAGGGGAAGTAAACAGCATTAAATACATCCGTGTCAATAACCTAGATAATTAACAAACACACGGGGAAATAGAACTATCGTTAAATATGTGGTTTAGATACACTTATACTGCCATCTTGTACTTGAAGTCTGCTTAATAAGAATAAACCAACTGGCGTTGTATTTTTAAACTGTCATTATTTATTGCTTCATGCACAACACACTTACTGTTAAATACATGATGTATACAACTGGGATGGATGGATACATCTACGCATGCACTGTGCGCCGATAGCCGCCGATCGATTCTGCGCAGGACTGGCGCAGCTCAAAAGAACCTACGGCGTTGCTAGGCGCCGTAGGTCTCGCGAGGCATGAGATCTCGCGAGAACCCTTTAAGAGTTGCGGTATGACGTAAAAATAAACGATTAAAGCCTCGAACGTTCGACGCGATCAAAGGCAGGTTTCCAGAATATTTAGCATATATAGGAGCTGCGACGGAGCGATTCTAACAGCAGGATTTTCAGATTTTCAACATTTTCACGTCAAACAATCGAGCAATGTTGAAATATTTTCGGAACATTTTTCGTGGCAAGGTCAACGGTGCTGCCGGACCTCAGGACCACCTGGAACCTCCGGCAGAGGGGGCTACCGGTCCTCAGGACCACCATGAACCTCCGGCAGACAGGGCTGCTCAGGACCACCTGGAACCTCCTCAGGACCACCTGGAACCTCCTCAGGACCACCATGAACCTCCGGCAGACAGGGCTGCTCAGGACCACCATGAACCTCCTCAGGACCACCTGGAATCAAAACCAGGACTACGGCGGAAACGAAGCCGGGAGGGTGAGGAACCAACGCTGCGACCCGATAAACGGCAGCGGACAACAGACCCGGTAGACCAATCAACTGAAATCAGTTATCTTAACCGGGAAAAGATAGATCTGTTTTTGAGACTCGGGAGATCAGAAAAACAGCTGTTGAGCGAGAGAGCTCAACACAAGCTCAAGGAGGACGCCATGGAGGCTAAATTCAAGTATCTGGAAGACTATGTTAACCAGGTATTAGAGGCTACTCTGGCTGAGGGTCAGTCGACAATAACACAGTTATTGCAAGAGAACAAGGATCTCGGGCTGACCAATCAGAAGCTCGCTCGGACCCATGAGGCCATGCTGGTTAGGATGCAGGCTGTGGAAGAAGATGCCAGCCAGTACCTTGAGGGTATTCTGGTTGAGCACCAGTTTACAGTGGACCAGATGAGTCTTCAGATCCAGGCTCTCAGCCAGACCGTAGTGGCCACCCCATCGCCCTTCTCCACCCTCCTCCCTCCTGACAACAGCGATGACATCATGGTCACCCAACCGTCCCGTTCGTTTCCCTCCTCCACCCCTCCTGACGGCAGCAATGACATCATGGTCACCCAACCGTCCCGTTTGTTTCCCTCCTCCACCCTCCTCCCTCCTGACGGCAGCAATGACATCATGGTCACCCAACCGTCCCGTTTGTTTCCCTCCTCCACCCTCCTCCCTCCTGACGGCAGCAATGACATCATGGTCACCCAACCGTCCCGTTTGTTTCCCTCCTCCACCCTCCTCCCTCCTGACGGCAGCAATGACATCATGGTCACCCAACCGTCCCGTTTGTTCCCCTCCTCCTCCTCCACCCCTCCTGACGGCAGCAATGACATCATAGTCACCAAACCGCCCCCGTGGACAATGTCGTCCCGTTTGTTCCCCTCCTCCTCCTCCTCCACCCCTCCTGACGGCAGCAATGACATCATAGTCAACAAACCGCCCCCGTGGACAATGTCGTCCCGTTTGTTCCCCTCCTCCTCCTCCTCCACTCCTCCTGACGGCAGCAATGACATCATAGTCACCAAACCGCCCCCGTGGACAATGTCGTCCCGTTTGTTCCCCTCCTCCTCCTCCACCCCTCCTGATGGCAGCAATGACATCATAGTCACCAAACCGCCCCCGCGGACAATGTCGTCCCGTTTGTTCCCCTCCTCCTCCTCCACCCTTGAGACGCTACCGTTGCCCTCCTCTGCCTTCTCACTTCCAGACCCAAGCGAAGTCGTCTATGACTTTAGGGATCGGACAAACAAAGGCCTTAAATGCAAACGGGCTTTGCAACTGAGGCATAGGCATTCTCCCTATTTCCCATAGTAGATCCCCTTGAAGACCCTGAACACTAGGGTGTAGGTGGGGTAGACCCCCTTGAAGACCCTGAACATTAGGGTGTAGGTGGGGTAGACCCCCTTAAAGACCCTGAACACTAGGGTGTAGGTGGGGTAGACCCCCTTGAAGACCCTGAACACTAGGGTGTAGGTGGGGTAGACCCCCTTGAAGACCCTGAACACTAGGGTGTAGGTGGGGTAGACCCCCTTGAAGACCCTGAACACTAGGGTGTAGGTGGGGTAGACCCCCCTTGAAGACCCTGAACACTAGGGTGTAGGTGGGGTAGACCCCCATGAAGACCCTAAACACTAGGGTGTAGGTGGGGTAGATCCCCTTGAAGACCCTGAACACTAGGGTGTAGGTGGGGTAGACCCCCTTGAAGACCCTGAACACTAGGGTGTAGGTGGGGTAGACCCCCATGAAGACCCTAAACACTAGGGTGTAGGTGGGGTAGATCCCCTTGAAGACCCTGAACACTAGGGTGTAGGTGGGGTAGACCCCCATGAAGACCCTAAACACTAGGGTGTAGGTGGGGTAGATCCCCTTGAAGACCCTGAACACTAGGGTGTAGGTGGGGTAGACCCCCTTGAAGACCCTAAACACTAGGGTGTAGTTGGAGTAGACCCCCTTGAAGACCCTGAACACTAGGGTGTAGGTGGGGTAGACCCCCATGAAGACCCTAAACACTAGGGTGTAGGTGGGGTAGACCCCCTTGAAGACCCTGAACACTAGGGTGTAGGTGGGGTAGACCCCCTTGAAGACCCTGAACACTAGGGTGTAGGTGGGGTAGACCCCCTTGAAGACCCTAAACACTAGGGTGTAGGTGGGGTAGACCCCCTTGAAGACCCTGAACACTAGGGTGTAGGTGGGGTAGACCCCCTTGAAGACCCTGAACACTAGGGTGTAGGTGGGGTAGACCCCCTTAAAGACACGCTAGAGGGATTATTTTTCCCCAGAAGGAGTTGATCTCCCAATTTCTCAAAATATAAAATATTCCAGGTTGAATTTAGAGGAAACACATTTTAAAAAGACATAAAACAACGTTCAAACTCAGGGAGTGCATGAAATACTCCTTAAATTAATGCAGTAGTTCATAAACAAAACGTTTAATAATGATAATTGACCTGCATCTAAAAGCCGTGTGATTTATTTTTCCTCGGCTACACACATTTAAAAAAAAAAAATCCAGTTTATTAAGAAACAAACAAACATAACCTCCATTTCGGAGGTTATAAAGCTTTAGTCCTAAACATCGGTAGAGTCTGGTCGGGCCACAGAGCAAACAAGAAGGTGGCGGAGGAGTTTTGTGGGATGTTTTCCTGGCCGCTTCGCCAGAGGCAACGAAGATCTAGAGTGGAGAAAAAAACAGAACTAAACGGAGAGGGTTATGGAGCTCAATTTTTATTTCAAAATGCAGCTGCGCACACTTTTGAAGAAGAGAAGATGCTTGATGGCGATGAAGCAGCGTGCGTGTCCGCTGATCCCAAACACTGGGCTCAATACCGTGGTATTTCATTTCCACGTCACAATAAGATAAGCCTTTCATGTCCCCGAGTGGCAGCCCCGTCACAGCAAAGGGAGCTCGGGGGCCTTCAGGAGTTCCCGTCCCAGCCGGGACTCTCGCAGGGCGAACAGCGTGACGCCCGAGCTGTACGCGGCCGGGATCGTGACGTGTGCCGACTTGGGTCGATCGGGTCCCTGCTCCTCTTCAAGGGCCATCTGCCTCACTTGACCTGATGGGCAGAAAGAAAATTGGATGAGAACATTTTTAAAAAAAAAGAAGGGATGAGCAGTTTGCGTTAACCCTAATTAACGGCGTTTACCCTCGATATCCAGGGCTTTCCACTGCGGGTCAGACAAACTGGACAGACAGCAATCTGGCGTCAGTCTCTGCAGGACATCTTCTCGACGAATCAGCAACACCGATTCACTGCAGAGTCTCTGGTGCACCTCTTCCACGCTTCCTGAAAAGTACATGTGTGTGTGTAAATGAGGATAGGGAGAGGATTCTCCAGGTAAAAAAAAAAAAGAGTCCTTACTCACCTACATCTAAAGGGTTGGTCATGAAAACAGCATCGGGTGCAACGCCGAATATGAGCTGATGGTGCCAGGCGTCCGGCACCTCCTCCCCCTCGGGCACGGCCAGCTGCATGTTCATGGTCGCCACCGGTACGGCGCCCTTTCGGATCCAGCGTGCGAGCCAGGGGACCAGCCCGACCCGCCGCCGAGGGTGAAGGTGGAAGAAGCGTCCCGCTACCTTCCCCTTGCTGGCCTCCTGCGCTCCTCGGATGAGCTGCGCGTGAGTCGCACCTAAAACAAGCGAGTATCCACATTTATTTTCATCCCTAGAAATACATTAGATTTTACTCGTCGTGCGTCTCAGGTGATTAAAAGTCTGTTTATTTTCCTCTCAGAGCCGCACGCGTGGCGACAGCTTGAGATCAACGCCCGAGATGTCGACGCAGAAAAACGTGTAACAGAGCTGAAAAAGTCAATTACAGTCGCTCCTCTGAGGGACATAAATATCTTTGTCTAATTCAAGAGGCCACTGCTGAATTTGCCTGCTTGGCAGTGCAGCCAGCTGTCACGTTCTAGACATTACGGAGCCCCATTCGGCGGGGGAGTTATCGTCTCCGAGAGCACCGGTGACACCCCAAATGTCTGGTGAGCGAAGAGATGCCGCCTATGCAAAGTCACGCTTTATGTATTCAGATTTCATCACCTAAAAAATGTGGCGGGGCAGCTGAAGCTCAAGGGTTTGAAGCGTAATATCCGACAATTTAGCGAAGTTTAGTGCACTTGAATCAAACGAATAGAATAGAATATTTCAGTTGTACATTTATAACACTCGACACTCTTGCACTATCAAAACAAACGCACACATTCTATCTTATTTTACTTGGTAACATTGTTTACCCGTGTGTATTTTTATCCTGTACATTGTTTACACTTGTGTATTTTATCTTGTACATTGTTTACCCTTGTGTATTTTATCCTGTACATTGTTTACCCTTGTGTATTTTTATCCTGTACATTGTTTACCCTTGTGTATTTTTATACTGTACATTGTTTACACTTGTGTATTTTATCCTGTACATTGTTTACTACCCTTGTGTATTTTATCCTGTACATTGTTTACCCGTGTGTATTGTTATCCTGTACATTGTTTACTACCCTTGTGTATTTTTATCCTGTACATTGTTTACCTGTGGGTATTTTTATCCTGTACATTGTTTACCCGTGTGTATTTTATCTTGTACATTGTTTACCCGTGTGTATTTTATCCTGTACATTGTTTACCCTTGTGTATTTTTATACTGTACATTGTTTACCCTTGTGTATTTTTATACTGTACATTGTTTACACTTGTGTATTTTATCCTGTACATTGTTTACTACCCTTGTGTATTTTATCCTGTACATTGTTTACCCGTGTGTATTGTTATCCTGTACATTGTTTACTACCCTTGTGTATTTCTATCCTGTACATTGTTTACCCGTGTGTATTGTTATCCTGTACATTGTTTACTACCCTTGTGTATTTTATCCTGTACATTGTTTACCCGTGTGTATTGTTATCCTGTACATTGTTTACTACCCTTGTGTATTTCTATCCTGTACATTGTTTACTACCCTTGTGTATTTTATCCTGTACATTGTTTACCCGTGTGTATTGTTATCCTGTACATTGTTTACTACCCTTGTGTATTTCTATCCTGTACATTGTTTACTACCCTTGTGTATTTTATCCTGTACATTGTTTACCCGTGTGTATTGTTATCCTGTACATTGTTTACTACCCTTGTGTATTTCTATCCTGTACATTGTTTACTACCCTTGTGTATTTTATCCTGTACATTGTTTACCCTTGTGTATTTTTATCCTGTACATTGTTTACGCATGTGTATTTTATCTTGTACATTGTTTACCCTTGTGTATTTTATCCTGTACATTGTTTACCCTTGTGTATTTTTATCCTGTACATTGTTTACCCTTGTGTATTTTTATCCTGTACATTGTTTACCCTTGTGTATTTCTATCCTGTACATTGTTTACCCTTGTGTATTTCTATCCTGTACATTGTTTACCCTTGTGTATTTCTATCCTGTACATTGTTTACTACCCTTGTGTATTTCTATCCTGTACATTGTTTACCCTTGTGTATTTCTATCCTGTACATTGTTTACCCTTGTGTATTTCTATCCTGTACATTGTTTACTACCCTTGTGTATTTCTATCCTGTACATTGTTTACCCTTGTGTATTTCTATCCTGTACATTGTTTACCCTTGTGTATTTCTATCCTGTACATTGTTTACTTGTGTATTTCTATCCTGTACATTGTTTACCTGTGTGTATTTTATCTGTAGGTACTTTTCAGAAGATTTAACCTTAAAGTATCAAAAGTAAAAGTCAGTGTCTTACAAATATTATTTTATGGTTTTTGACCAAAATAAAATTGGATACAAATCAACAAAACAATGAATTTGCATTTCATCATTTTCTTTATTATTTCATTTCCTTAAATGTTTTGTATATATTGTGCATTTATTTTACTCTGTCACCTTGTTGGCTGCTGCTACAACACAATGTCCCCCTGGTGGTAAATAAAGTATACATCTATATGTCTGTTAGATTTAAGAGAAAGGAGGTGTGGCTGGTCCACATTTGGAGATACTTTCACTCACTTTAAATGAGGCCATTGATTAATCTGTGCCAGGTGGAAAGACAGCATGTGGGAACATATATAAAACTAAAGCCATGGGTAATGCTCATTAAAGTCTTCCTTTGGAGTTGGAGAATAGTAAACTGAAGAGTAGCTTGGAGTGAACGTGTTGCGTAACATGGAAATACTCAAGTAAAGTACAAGTACCTTGCATGTGTACTTAGGTGCAGTACTTGAGTAAATGTCCGCCACTGCAACAGGGGCCCCGCGGCTCCGGGACAAGACCACATTTACCGGCTTCGCTCCGGGAGAGCAGGTAGTCGGGCAGCGGGGACTCGGTCCTCCTCAGGCGGGTCCGGACGCAGCGGTCCGCCTCCTCCGGGGCCACGTCCACGCCGAGGGCCTTCAGCACGTCCACCACCGCTGTGGCCCCGCAGGCCGACGCTCCTATCTGCTGGGTCTGCCTCTCCACGGCCTCCTGGATGGACCACAGCATCGCCTCCTCCTCACCTCCATGGACCTGCTCGCACACGGCCTCCATGCGAGAGCCTCACCTGGAAAGAGGGGGTTTGAGGTGAGCTCCACGCACCTGTCTGCAATCTGTCTTGACGCATTTAGTTGTAATAAACCATCTTTCTTTCTTTACCGTCTCCAGAAGAAAGCAGCTAGCAAAAACAGCGACGCTGCACACACAAACAAGCAGTGCGCATGCGGCAAACGTCACGTGATTGCGCTTTCGGTGGTTTCTGTGCGGGTTGGACAGAGAAGCACAGCGGCCACCACCGCCCCCTGGTGGTGGCGTTCAGCCAATACAGACACATGAGAAGCATGGTGTAAACAAATTATGTGTGTGATATGTACAGTATTTCAATATAAAATGTAAAACATATGATATAGAAACATACCTCAATGGTATTTAACTAAACATTAGTCAAATAAATAAACAAATATCTAAAGAACACATTACAATTGTCCAGATTCAGTACATCGCTACAACAACTATGGTTTCAAGGAAGTTGCATTGTTGGTTATTGTTATTTATTTATACACGGGCGTTGTGGGTTAAAATCTTTTCATTTAAAATATGTACTTCTAAAGTATTAGAGTAAAACATTCACATATGTAGATGCATGTGTCCCCCACAATGTCCCAGGACGTCCTGGGACAGTTTCCCATCCGGCCAGCAGGTGTCAGTGTTGCTGCACCGGAAAGCAGCGCAGAGCAGCTCTGTGGTCAAGACAGGCAGAAATTAGATATTTTAATGGAATAGTTTCTTATTTTGTTCTTCCTTTCTTCCATTTTTTTTTTACACAAATATGTACATTTGTAGCAAATTCAATAGAGTTAAAAAAAAAAGTTTATTCATAGAGCCATAATAAATAAATAAATAAATTCAAGATTTAAACAAAATGCTTGAGCGCAGCACAAATTAAATACAGCAGACTACTGAGCTCCACCAAATCAAACAAACAGCAGCTTCACAGGACAACAATTATCACCCGATTACTTTTGACATAAATTGTGCCAAACTCAAATTAGTCGAGTCACGGCATACTGCCACCCGGTGGTGGGAAAAGGGATTTTAAGAAGCACAGATTAATAGTTTGGGTTGAAGTCTAATTTTACGCTCTTGACCACCTTGCTTTGATCTTTCTCCCCGTGACGATATCGGTGCAGGATCCAGGATCAGTTGTGTAATCACGCACTTGGTATTCGTCTCGCCTCCACTTGCTCAGCTGCAGCGACCAACGCAGGAAGCAGTGCAAGCGCAGTGTGATTAAAACTGACTGGGCTCTCCGAACGTGATCCGGCAGCCGATATGAAGCATGTCAGTGGGGAGAAGAGGTAGTGTGTGTGTGCGTGTGTGTGTGTGCGTGTGTGTGTGTGTTGTCTTCACACGTCTGGGATGAAAGATGGAAACAGAGAGGCTGTCTCGCTTCCTCACAGGCAGCCTTCACCTCGACATCACCGTTTGCTTTTCGCAGGCTCCATTGGTGTGTTGGGGGCATTGGGGGGGTTGGGGGGCATTCTTCTGACTGTAGTCGTAGGCGTAAATACTCGTCAACGAATGCACCGATTCATATTTTAATCTGAGAGCTGGTGATATGTGAATAATGTGAATCCTGTGGGAAGGCTGGCTCCAGGAATCAATGCCACAAATTACCAAAACACAAACAACCGGGGCTGGAGGAGAGGACCGATTGAACTGTTTTGACATCTCAGTTAAAGGGATTCTGAACCCCCCCCCCACACACACACACACACACACACACACGAGCGCCTGTTCATGACGGAAGAAAGAACGAGACAACGTGGTTATTTTTTAACACCAAATCCTCCAAAACCGACACCGTGATGAATCGTCGTGCCGTTCAAACTCACCGATAACCCAAAGTGCCGGCTCTATTATTATTATTATTTGCATCTCTGAACATAACAAAAAAAAAAAGATCGACAACCACCACGACGTTTCATATTTAACGACTCGCACAACGAGTCGTCTTGGCGTCTCCACGAAGGCCCATTTGGTGAATTCTCGTAGTTCGCCGCCTTCCACTTCCACTTTCCTCCAATATCCAAACGTCTCTTCACGTAAACAGCTGGAGGCCGTTTGAGATTGTTTTTCCTCCCATTACACGGGGTCCGTATTCATTATGTTTCGCTGTCCTCTGTTCAAAACCCGCTCTGAAAGCGCCGCGAGCCTCCAGGTTATGACGAGTTATTCATAAAGATACCGCGGCGTGAATAAACAATCATAAGAGGAGGTATTGTGTGAGTTGATCCTGTGATCTTTACCTCTCGGCCACTTAGCAGATATGGGGGGGGAGAAAATAGTGAATCCATCAGCTGGTTGGAGCCCGTAGTCGCCCCCCTTTGGAATAATAAGGCGAGTCTATTTAAACGCCGTCTCCGTGACCTCTTGGCGCCGCCGGGATCGACGCCTCCTCTCAGGTGAGCCGATTCATAACAAACGGCGGGCGCCGCTTTTGAAAAATGGCCGTGACGGGCGCATTAGCATTGAAATGAGGGGGAATGGGAGTTTTGTCAGGAGGTGGTTCTGGGTCACGGAGACGCACGTCGGAGACCGCCGGAGGGATTTCGGGAATCAAATTTAATCACTCGAAGGTATAGATAACGCCCTCACACATTTATGCATTCATGTCGACCCAAAAGAGGATTTAAAGCCAATAAAAACGCTCCGCAGTGCTTCATTCCTGTCCGTTTTTGGGATGACGTCTATCATAACAATATAATATGATTATAAGTAACCAATGGGTACGATAGGCTTAAACGACCTATTCGTGAGAAAAAGCAAACGCGGTTTCTCAAAGCTCCGACTGTCCAGGCGGACACTTGAACTTCACACGAGCGAGGCGCGTAGCGAGTTTCATGAACGCAAATCAAATCGCCCGCCACTTTCAATCACGTCTTCGAGGCGGTTTCTTTATTTTTATTATTATGCATCACATAAAGTCCGTGAAGGGAAGCGGCGCCATTATTAATGAGCGCCTCGTGTAGCTGAGACAACGCTGCCGTTCAGGTGTTTAAATGTTTTTATTTCCCACCGTCGCCTGGCAGAGCAAACAGACGCCGTCCATCACCAACAACAAAGCGTCCATGGCAGATCATCTTCCACACTGTAAGCTCGAGCGGGTGGATTTTCATTTTCTATTTTTTCCCGCGAGACATCCGTCAGGTTTCTCTGACAGCGGGACGATTTCCGCTCCCTCGCTCGATGAGTTCTTTTCTGATGTCGTCAGCTCCCCAAAAAAAAAAAAAAAATAGTCGTCCCGACAGTCAAAATCACACGTGTGACATTCACTAAAAGCCGGGAGGAAAACACACACACACACACACACACACACACACACACACACACACACACACACACACACACACACACACACACACACACACACACACACACACACACACACACACACACACACACACACACACACACACACACACACACACACACACACACACACACACACACACACACACACACACACACACACACACACACAAAGGTGCTCTTTAGGTCCAGACACCTGCGTCAGGCAGCCTGGCATTAGCTCATGATGCTCACTGCGGTGGCTGTCAGTACGGCTAAGTGTCTCCGCAGTGCCGCTACACCCCCCCCCCCCCCCCCCCTGCACCGAGGCCGCCCCCCTCACACCAAATGGTGACATCCCATTCATTTGAATGTGGAGGCGTTTAGGTCCAAAAAAAGTCCTCTTTTCATCCCGTCAAGACATTTTGTGAGAAATTAAAACGTTGTACATTTGTTTGAGTTCATCCATTTCTTCTCTTTTGTTGTTTAACGGCGGTGCACTCCCCCCAGATACTGGATTTGGGGGGGTGACACATGCGCTGATTGCTTGTCTGCCTGTAACAACCCGTGTTTAAGTCCTTTCGTGGCCGTGCGAGCTATAATTTGTCCGTCAGAGGAAGCAAAGCGACACCACGAAGCAGCCACGTGGTCTCCTTGTGTCTGTCCACAAGGGAACAGACTCCGATGTACAAGACCGTCCTGGACCTCTGACCCGTAAGACGGCACAGTGATCCATCAGTCTGTGTGCTAAGCTAAGCTAACCGGCGGCTGTCTGTAGCCATAAATATATACACAGATATAAGATATTCTCATCTAACTCTGCAAGAAAGCAAATAAAAGAATGTCGAGTCCTGCATCCGCAGCGGGCGACAAACTGACTTGGAGGATTTGTGGCTTAGCATGTGACCTCCTTATATAACCACAATATGAATATGAAACAACTGGGAATGGAGGACCAGAGGCGTGTAAATATACAGACATCTTAAAAGAGAACGGCGAACAGAGGATTCTCGCATGTCAGATCCTCGCCGGTCGCCACTCACCCTTTGGATAAACATGGAGGCCGGTCCTTAGATCTATTTCTCATCACGCCCTCCCTCCTGACTCCATCGAGGAGCGGAGTGATTGAGCCTCAAAAGGGACAGACTCTCTATATGTTTATGTGTGTGTGTGTGTGTGTGTGTGTGTGTGTGTGTGTGAGGGAGGAGAGCGAGAGTGTTTTTTTTTTTTGAGGGCCCATCTCCCGATCTAGAACCAATTTCTATGCAAATGCTGCCACCTGATTGGAGAAGCCGCCGTTTGTTTTTTTTCGGGGTCGAAGCGCCGCGAGCGCTCATCGTTCCCCCGGACCGACGGACCCCTTCACCCGCCGTGATGCTTCACAGCAGCTGTAGAGGAGAACCATTGAGGAGAACCATTGAGGAGAACCATTGGCTGCGAGGACATGTTCCTCGCAGCCAATGGGGCAGAACGCGGGGCGCTCATATTTCCTCGCCACTACGCCGACGCCCCGCAGCACCACTCGGGTAACGGAGGTCCCCGTCCGCTTCGAGCTGTTAGCCGTGATGGTTAGCCGCCGTTGTTGTTGTTGTTGTTGTTGTGGCCCATGAAAATATAGTGTATATATATATATATAGTATAGAGCTTTCTTTTTAGCGGGTGGCGTCGAGCGTGAAAGCAGAAGCGAGAGGAGCTCCGGGATTTTCAAAAGAATATATAAATAGACCGCTAAGGATTTGCTCAGAGATTTGCAGCCTCGCACTTTTTTTTCCATTCACTCGCCGTCCTTCACACACACACACACACACACACACACACACCGACACACACACACACTGACACACACACACAACTTTGTGTGATGACCCCTATTTCACTTATGTGTTCCTGGATTAGCTCAGACACTGAAGGGAGCATAAGCAATCTCTCCTGCAGCACCCGGCAATGCGCTGCCCTTCATATATGGTTCTGTGTGTGTGTGTTCGTGTGTGTGTGTGTGTGCGTGTGTTCGTGTGAGTGTGTGTGTGTGTGTGTGTGTGTGTGTTTGTGTGTGTTCGTGTGTGTGTGTGTTCCAGATTCAAGGCGAGGCTACATCCTCTGTGGGTATAGGCCCTATCCCACCTTCAATAAGATATTACTTATCACTATGCAAACATGCACCGGAGAAAAGTTTTTGTACTCGTGCCATCGTGGTCGAGTGGGCGGAGCCAGTTCCTCCAGTTAATTAGGCGCTCCGGCGGTCTCGCTGACACTCAAAAGGCGCGTTCAGGGGCCACTCGCAGCCCGTAAAAAGACTTCCCGAGAGGCCCTTGAACATTCTGCAGCATGAAACATATTCTCGTCTGAACTACCTCGACGTTCACGTAGACGACAGCATCCCATAATAACGTTTAATAACTTCACCCGGCAGCTCCACGGCGTCCTCATTACCATCTTGAGACGGAGAGGAATACTAAAGAGTCATGATCGTTATTATTCCAACTAATGTTGGCTTTGGAAAGCAGAAAAAGGATGTTTTGGGGTCATGTTTCTGGATTTATGACCCTTTTAGCTCAGTTTTGGTCTCCACCAATTGAAATGCTCCACAGCAAATTAAAAAACAAACAACAACAACAAGTCGACACGCACACACACGCCACATTCGATCGATCTTCATGCACAAATATGGATTTAAGATGCCCGAGTAAGAGAACACCAGCGGTGCTGCAGTGAAAGCATCGTTGCACAACGAAAAAACAACAACAAACAAACAACAACAAACCACATCTTCAGTACGATCGGATCAAGCACGAGTCGTGATGAATTAGAGGCCTTCATTTCCGCCTCGCTGATAAAGATCAAAGGATGGAACCCAAATTATTAGAGTGGTAAAGTGTGATTTCCACCTAATGCCGTGTTAATAAATAACCAGGGAGCATTAGAGCATAAGAATAAAGCATGAAGGTAGGATTGGATTAAAGGAGACGCACATCAAAGGGTGACACGCTGTATTTATTATTGGAATAAATGGTCTTGATTCGACTGCTGTTAGCTAATCGATGTCCCCAGTTGTAATGCTCACATTGGGATATTTCACTTCTCTGAAGCGTTAAAGATGAACAACGTACAGCGAACGTTTGGCCAGAGTCAAAATAAAAACACCTGAAAGTGGATTTTTCTTCCCATAAATCTCAACGTTTCTTTAAATTTTAATCCGCTATGAGAAAACCAAACTGAGCGATATGATTGAAAGGTGAGATTGTGCACTTGAGACGAGACGCGAGATACGAACACAAGAGCATCCGTTTGAACGGGGGGGCGACCGAGGACTTCAGTCTCTTCTCAAAAACCTCCCCGTCTATCGGCGGATCAAGAAGTCACACCGCGGCCGACGCCGTTAGCCTCATTTTCGAGGTCATGTCGTGTCACAGACTGTTCCCTAACAACAACAACAACAACAACAACAGCAGCAGTTCCTTCCCCATCTGTCCCTCTCACCGTAGTCAGACGCACAGATATGATGGAAAGAGAGAACGTGTGAATAAATACGGCATCATTACCCAGAACTGCAAAAAGAATTACTCAAAAGTAAACTCGTTGCGTAGTGCAAAGGTCAGCGTGCTTGTGTGGAAGTGGAGGCGTACTCCACAAACACAAGTGGCTGAAACCAGCACTCGACTGATTCCGAGGGCTCTTTACTTTAATTATTGTCCTCTGCTGGAAACGAGCAGCTATCCCATCAAACCGGAGCACGCCGCCATTTTGCAGGAAGTCGTCCGCTGCTCTGTGTGCAGAGATCAGCGTGAGAACCCTACATGTGGCCTTGGTGGGCCGGGTGGGCACAGAGGTCGTCCTTTGTGGGAAAGGTCACCGGTTCTGTCATCGAAAGCCGTTCATCCTCCAAAACGTCCTCCAGCTGACACGCTTCTTCCTGCTCGCCCTCCGTCACGCCGACCGACCGCCTGTAAACGGTGACATCATTCTCCGTCTGGACCGGCAGCTGGCAGGAAGCTGGCAGGAAGCTGGCAGGAAGCTGGCAGGAAGCTGGCAGGAAGCTGGCAGGAAGCTGGCAGGAAGCTGGCAGGAAGCTGGCAGGAAGCTGGCAGGAAGCTGGCAGGAAGCTGGCAGGAAGCTGGCAGGAAGCTGGCAGGAAGCTGGCAGGAAGCTGGGACACACACACCCTTTCAATCTAAATAACATCGATCCGTATAGCGTCGTCTGTGCAGAGATTATTCTTTATCTATCGAATGTCCTCGCTGAGCAAAAAAAATTAAAACTAAATGAGTTTTTTTTTTTTCTTCTTTCTAATTTGCATTTCTTTTTATTTCCCCACGGTCAACAACAACAACAACAATCAATGTTGTTTCTCTTTATAAAACAGACCCCGCAGTTTATTTTCAAGAGAGTATTATTCTAGATATTGACCTCATTTAAAGTTTACTCTGAAACATCCATCAAAGCCTGATATTTAAAGAGACAGCGACACCTAGCGATGACTCCATAGGACATTAAAGGGTTAAGGATCCACTGAGGCGTTACAAGCCAGCGCACACGTGCACTAACCGGGCCGGACACATCAAAGCTCTCCTGCATGCACAGAATCCAGTTCCATCGACTTGTTTGATGGAGGCATTCATCAAATGTCAGACTCCTTTTTTTACGAGTCCCGGTGTGAATTATGTAGGAAGACAAATTCCAATATTTCTCCCAAAGCTGTCGTTCGATGCCGTAATTCATTTTCTTCAAGGCGGAAAAAAAAAGCTAGAAAATGACTTCAGAGGGGACGAAAACATGTAGTTTTTATATACACAATAATAATAAGAAATGTGTTTTTCTTCTAAAATGAAGTGAAAAGCGAGTGGTGACACGTGATCGGTGGGAGCGCCGCTGCTCCGGTGAGCTACTTAGCCGAGTCGTCAGAGTGAAATCCGTAATTAATTTCCCTCAGTCGGACTCCCCCGAGAAAGAGGGGGAAGAAAAGAGAAGGAGCGAAAAGGGGGAACAAATTGTTTATGCCTCCCTTTGTGAGAGGTCACGTTTTTAATGAGCGCCCGGCCCCGAAGGATGTGAGGTCCCTCGGAGAAAAGGGTTTTATTTGGAGTCTCAGCGAGGACCTCCTCCTTCCTCTCTCCTCTTTCCTCTCTCCTCTCTCCTCTCTCCTCTCTCCTCTCTCCTCTCTCCTCCTTCCTCTCTCCTCTCTCCTCTCTCCTCTTTCCTCTTTCCTCTTTCCTCTTTCCTCTCTCCTCTCTCCTCTCTCCTCTCTCCTCTTTCTCCTCTTTCTCCTCTTTCTCCTCTCTCCTCTTTCTCCTCTCTCCTCTCTCCTCTCTCCTCTCTCCTCCTTCCTCTCTCCTCTCTCCTCTCTCCTCTCTCCTCTCTCCTCCTTCCTCTCTCCTCTTTCCTCTTTCCTCTTTCCTCCTTCCTCCTTCCTCCTTCCTCTCTCCGTCGTCATCCTGCAGGAGGACGCCCTCAAATGAAGCCATTTGGAGCAGGAAAGCCACTTGTTTAGACATATATATATATACACACACACACATATACACACACACACACACATGAAATAATGTGTTTCAGTTAAATATATATATTTATATTTTATTCTATACTGCTTGGTAGCTTGTGAATTTCCTCCAGGGGACACATGACGTCTTACTGATATAATAATATTAAAGTTATTGATCTTAATTTGTATCGCTCATCTGATTCTGGTAACTAAACTTATCGAGTAAGAGTGAAAAGTGCAATATTTTGCAGAAAGAAAGCCAAATTCGCCATTTACTGTTCCAGCGAATGACTTTTTCTTTTATCATTTTTTTTTTTGCTGTCTGTCGAGGAGCCAACACACGGGGTCCATATTTGGCACAAAGATGTGTGCAAAGAGAAACCTTACGGGTGCACCGCGGAACGGCTGCAGTGGTGTAATGTAATCCTGAAAGAAAGCACTGGGAATTGGTGTTTGTTATATGGCCTCTAATGGGATTAAATCAGCGTTTCACACTGAAATATGGCTTTTTAAAGCGGCCATTACCAAGCGGCACAGATGTTCCAGCAATGATGGAGATTGTACATCGAGGCGCTTAATGAAGACACAATTTATCCTTTTTTTTTTCCCACGGTTGTGTCGACACACACCTGTCGGTCCACTCTTCCTCAGCGGCGGGTTGTTTGCTGATGTTTACGGTGTTTTCTTTGACTCCTGCATGAAGGTTGGAACAAGAGGAGCTCTTTTGTTTACAGCAGCGCCGCCATCGCAGAGCTAAAACACATCTCAGCTGGGATGCCCCCGAGTTACTCACCCCTGCACGTGCATGAAGAGGTTGTTGACACAGCGGCGCTCCACCGATCCGGGGTGAGAGAGAGCGAGGATGAGGAGGGGTGTGTGTGTGTGTGTGTGGGGGGGGTATACTCAGTTTCATTGTTGACCCGTGACTCACACCCAGGGACGGTATGAAACAGAGCTAAAGAGATTGGCTCGGAGGCAAAGTTGCCCCATTGGGAGAAGGTGATAGCGAACTCCATTACAGGGAGTGCAGATTGAAATGGGAACGGGGCAAGGAGGCTGGGTTTGAATGGGGATGAGAGGCTTAGCGCGATAGAGAGCATTATGGAAGTGATATGGTGTCTATATGAGAGTATGAAGTGACTAGGGTGAGGGGGGCATTCACACACACACACACACACACACACACACACACACACACACACACACGGGGCTCTTGTGGAGAGCAGATTAACGCAGACCGTCTGCAAACACCTGCTTCAGTCTGCAGAGGGGGAGTAGAGCCCACGCATCCCTCTGTAATAAAAGGGGAACTACTTAATATTGCCATGCTCTAATAATCACATTACCATCATCCCAGGCTGCTTTTCACTTCTAACTTTTAGAATTTTTTTCCATCACATGATCCTTTGTCAAAGAAATTAATAATTTTATTTATTTTTATTTTTTACACCTGCGTACATTTCTCAAATGGAAACAACGGAACTGGATACATATAATAATTAAATATCTCTACGTTATTGAGGAGCCAGTCCTAAGTAATAATACTGATAAAAGAAAAGAAAGTGTTGAGTTATTTAACATGTTGTTCAGGTGGATTTTAAGATTAGAACTACACACTTTCTATATTGAAAGATCATTTGAACATAATATATGTTCAAATATAAATGGTAAATGAGGGAGGAGGGCAGAATAAGGTTATTTATTTGATTCTTTTTGAGTGACTTTTTAAGCTAAGCTAATTGGCTGCTGGCTCCAGCTACATGTTCACCTTACAGACAAGACTGAGGGTTCTTCTCATCTCTCTCTTGTTAACGAAGCAAAGAGGCGTATTTGTCCAAAATGTGGAGTTATTCCTTCACATTTAAATAGCACACAATTTATGCACCTTTTCTTTATTAATGAATAAACAAATTGCACCAATTAAATGTTCAGCCTGGTTCATACGGTCCCACAATCTGTCTACAGTGGTCATGTATTGACACAAATACAAACTAAATAGAGAGTTAAATGTAGAATATGAGATCAAATGAGAATATGAGCACATCGGCACTGAACTCTCCGATTGCATTCAAGTTCTTGAGAAGCTGTGTGCATTTAGAAAAGCCATAAATTAGCAGTTCAATTGTGTAAATGTGTGCACAGACTGCAATCTAACGAGCTATTATTTAATCTACAGAATGAAAAGAGCCTCTAAAAGTATAATTCAAGGGCCCGGTGCGGTTAGAGGTTGCAGACATCGAGGTCAGAACATTGCACGTTAATTAATTTCCCCTCCGCATGCAGAAATTATCGTATTAATCTCTATTAACAATGGACAAAACTGTCCGCCGCGCTGTAATTACTCCCCCACACCCTCAACACGACAGCGTTGAAAACTCCGCCATTGTGCAGCTCCACAAAGACGCACATGAGCACGGAGGTGTGTTTTAATGTTAAAAAAAAAACAGTCGAATGAATATCAGGAGGCGTCGACCACGAGGCGTCGGCCACGAGGCATCGGCCACGAGGCGTCGGCCAGGAGGCGTCGACCAGGAGGCGACGGCCACGAGGCGTCGGCCACGAGGCGTCGGCCACGACGAGGCGTCGGCCACGAGGCGTCGACCACGAGGAGTCGGCCACGACGAGGCGTCGACCACGAGGCGACGGCCACGAGGAGTCGGCCACGACGAGGTGTCGGCCAATAGGCGTCGGCCAATAGGCGTCGGCCACGAGGCGTCGGCCACGAGGCGTCGGCCACGAGGCGACGGCCACGAGGAGTCAGCCACGACGAGGCGTCGGCCACGAGGAGTCAGCCACGACGAGGCGTCGGCCACGAGGAGTCAGCCAGGACGAGGCGTCGGCCACGAGGCGTCGACCACGAGGCGACGACCACGAGGCGTCGACCACGAGGCGTCGGCCACGAGGAGTCAGCCACGAGGAGTCAGCCACGACGAGGCGTCGGCCACGACGAGGCGTCGGCCACGACGAGGCGGCCACGAGGAGTCAGCCAGGACGAGGCGTCGGCCACGAGGCGTCGACCACGAGGCGACGGCCACGAGGCGTCGACCACGAGGCGACGGCCACGAGGCGACGGCCACGAGGCGACGGCCACGAGGCGTCGGCCACGAGGCGTCGGCCACGACGAGGCGTCGGCCACGACGAGGCGTCGGCCACGAGGCGTCGGCCACGAGGCGTCGGCCACGAGGCGTCGGCCACGAGGCGACGGCCACGAGGCGACGGCCACGAGGCGTCGGCCACGAGGCGACGGCCACGAGGAGTCAGCCACGACCAGGCGTCGGCCACGAGGCGTCGACCACGAGGCGACGACCCGTGTGCGTCCATCACTCTCATCCGACTCACGACGAGGGCGTACACACACACGACTATCGAGTGTAAACAAAATGCGGACGGCTGCTCGTCTCCTGCCTCGACTTAATGCGTTTTTAATTTAGCGACCTCATAAAGGGAGGCAGTGCACGTAGCGCTCGCATCAACTCCACACCGGAAAAACACAACTTTTTAAAAGCTTTTCATTAACTCCGACAACGGATCTGAAAAACATTTATGCGACGCATAGTGCCGCAGTCATTAAAAAGGGAAATAATCAAATGCAAGACGAGCCAGACTGGAGAGCTTTGAAAGGAGGAAAGCGTCTCAGAGAGAGAAACGCACACAAAAGACACAAAAAACACAACGCTGCTCCATCAAAACGCACAAATGGACCTCCGATGCGCCGCTTGGACCCTTCGACCAGTCGGCGAGAGAGCAGTAATCAGTCGTTAGCATGAATATAATCCGTGTGGTTGACTCTTGGCTCATGTGAAGCTCAACAGCGTGACGCCATCACATAATACGTGATCAGTCACTGCAGAGATGCTCCGGCTTCTATTGAGCCGTCACAACCTTCCTTTTCACGTGTGTTTTTGTTGCTTTGAGTGACAGCCTGAGCAAAGTAAACAAGCCGAGCTCGTCTCTTTTGTTCCCCCCCCCCCCGCCTCTGATCTGATTGCCAGTATGGAGCTAACGTAGCACCGGCTCTGTCAAGGCATCCGTCATGTGACGCGCGGGGGTCTCGCGCGTCGGCCTCCACGTCGATGCATCAACTCCCGGCGCCTCATCTCGTTTGGAAATGAAAGTCTTTGTTATTGATTTTGGCTCAGACTGTACATCCGTCTCCAATTTGTACCCCATCCCTCCTTGTCTACGGCACACTAAATAAAGCCAGCTATCCATCTCCGGGGCTCGCTCACCGCGCGTGTGTGTGTGTGTGTGTGTTTTACCTGATTGAAGAGATATTATTTAGGAATAGTTCATGACCTGGGCTTGTTGTCATGCTTACAATGTGTTTTTTCTTTATGATTCATGGGTGTTTGTCATGCAGCAGGTTGGAAAGCAAGAAAGCACAAAGCGAACAGAGTCTCCTCCTCCTCCTGAGGAGAAAGCAGCCGCCGGGTTCCAGACCAACGCAAAGTGACCTTCGTGTAGTTTACCTGCCGAACACAAAAGGAAGTCGTGTCCCGATTGCAGTGAAAACACACATCCATCCATTCAGCTCCTGTTGCTGCACAATGGACCGAATAAAAGCCTAATTAAAAAGTACCGTTGGGCTACTTCTACAAACAGGCCCCCCGAGTTAATTGTCTGCCGCGCCGTTGTAAATAATAATGTGGCCACTTGTTTGACTGTTGATTAGCAGCCACCTACTCAGGTAAATCCACTTATTTCGGCTGATTAGACCTCTTCAGGACGGCGTGGGTGTGACGTCTCTCGCTTTGTTGCATCCACTACGAGGGGACAAATCGGCCCCCTTTGCACGGCAGACATGTCGGCATGTCCCCGCAGGAGAAGCTCAGGTGTGAAAACAACAACAACAACAACAACAACAACACCCAAATACTGGCGCTGGATGCCATTTAGTGGCGGCACGCCGTCACACGCACGACTTCCCCCGAGACACTCGTAGACGATGTGAGGAACTCCTGTTGTTGACGTCTGTGTGTCAAGCGTGCAGCAAACACCGGGCGCTCATTAGCGTAGCTTAGCACAAAGACGGGAAACGGCTAGCGTGGCTTTTTTCCAAAACTCATTGATTGCAAATTATCGCCCCGTTTCCAGTCGTAATCAATTAAAAAATGACAATATTCTTCTTTTATTTGGCAAGTTTCTACTGATGTTTTGATCTTTTCTCGCCTCGCAGAAGCAAATAATGATTGTGACGCGGTGCATCTACAAAAGGAGGGTTGCTCGTCTCCACCGAAGCGCCGCTTTGGGATTCAAGTCGATAACTCGGGTGCACGTTTCACACGTCGAAGGAATTCTTGTTTGTAGTTGTGCGTCCGTCTCGGTGCTCGCTTAAAAAAAACCCGTTGACAGTAATTTGTGATTCGAAGAGGAAGACGCGGTCGTTATTGACCGCGTTGTTCAATCACCTCGTTTGGAGCTCGCCGTAATTACTCCCCGTGTGGTCGCCGCTTCACACCTCTCCGTCTCGCGGGGGAATTCGTCGGCGGCAGAGGAGGAAGAGGAGGAGGAAGAGGAGGAGGGGTTGAAACCGTCGATTCTTTGCTTTCTTCGACCGCGTTGCTTTTAAAATATCTTCCAAACAATTGGCGTTGAGGGATTAAACCTCATCTTCTGTTTATGAATGCGCCCCCTCCTCTTCATGTTGTCCTTCTCTTTATTTAACGCAGTGGGACTTAATGGAATTGTTGTGATGGTGATGTATGGGGGTGCGAGGGGACAGATGGGGAAATGTAATTACGGATGTTTCGGGGAGAAAAAGAGAGAAAAGAACCTCGTCGGGGAGGAGAGCTCTAGAAGCAGAGACAGCGCCATTCGTCATGTGAGACGACAGTCGGAACAATTAAATCAAGGGATTTCTCTTTCTTTACATAAACTTGAGCTTTTATCCTTAAAAATTGTGTTGCAGCGCCAACCGAAGAGCCTTCGTCATTATGTGGACGTGACGCGGTTGGAAAATACTGAACCGACCACTAAAGCCTCAAAACAATGCAGGTTTTTTGTTGTTGTGTTGCTTGAAATAGATTTTTATGCGTCAGCTCCAACATTTACTCACCTGTGAAAAGTAAACAATGCATTTCCAACTATTTAAATTACATCTACGTTCACATGTACAGGCTTTAGGACGAATGGGATGTTTAAGCCTAATTTACAGCATCAGGAAATACATTGATTAGTTATGTTGTTAACTCTTTATTAAAGAAAGTATTCAAAAGACCAGAATCAGCCTGACAACATGTTGAATGTACAATCATCCTGATTGGTATTGTAGCCGTGGCCTTATTACTGTGGACTCACACATTTGATGGAGCTCTTCTATTGATTTCTGCCTTTTGGTTGATGCGCTATGAAAAACACTGCGATTTGATCTCGATTCATTTATTTTGTGGATGTGAAAACAATGTCAGACAAAAGACGGCCATCTGAGGACGAAATCTCACAAGTCGTGGTGGCTTGAATTCAAACTACAGCCGTAGATCGAACATGTCAAAAATAATAACACACACGACTTATTCATCGCATTACTCGGCCAGGCAGAAAGCTGCAGCATAAGCATAAAGGTCGCCCATGTGACCGAGGCAGCCCGTCACTCTTCTCCGACCCGCTGACCTTTCATCGGACGGGTTTCATGGCGCGTGTAAAGTGGCCGTCGGCGCTGCGGGGGATGAAGGGGTCGCAGAGGGGTCGCAGAGGGGTCGGCGGGTCACTTTGAGGGCGCGGTGGCAGTTTGAGGGGCTATTTCACTTCGACATTGACACACGGCGCAGATAAAGACCCATAAAAAGTCCACACTAAAGTAAAACTACCATCTGAAAGCACGCGCCATTGTGGCGCCGTACCTATAGTCCATCGTTGTTGGGTTGCCGTGGCGATGAACGCATCAAATCTAACGTCTGCAGTCCACAATCGAGGTAAGACGTTGCGTCCTGAATGCAGGTGGCTGGAGGACTGTGTGTGATATGTGCTTTCTCACGACGGTATTTTGACATGCTCATGAAGAATTCATAGTGCATGCTCCGAACGCCGTGAGCAGTAAATACTGCAGCAGCGAGGTCCTTTTAGCTGGATGATCCGGGCTCAGCGTGTTGTGGCGAGCCCACATCCTGCTGAAGTGTCCCTGAGCAAGGCGCCCGGTCTCTTCGGGACAAAGACGTTATGAACTGAGGGTTTCTCGCATTCGGACGATCCACCGGCTGTTTTTTGTCTCGCCTCTCGATGCGTCGGCGTCTAACTCGCGCCCGACTCTGTATATTTTCACAAAGAAACGAGTAAAGAGGAATCAATGAGGCGACTCCATGCAGATGGCTCATTGGCCCGGTTGGAGTAATGGAGCGTAGACGGCCGCCACCGCGCGATGCCTCGAAAGACTGAGCGAGGGTGAAATCAGTCGCCATCGTTCTCAGTCACTTTGCCGGGACGTGACCACACAACCTTCCCTGAACACGGCGAGCAGGACGAAGAGCCGCTGAGCTTTAAGGGCGGGGCTTTGGAGCTCGTTCTGAGATGCATTGCGGAGAGGAAACGAGTCGGCTCACTGAGGCGTATTCTTGTCTCGTATCTCCTGAAGACACCGGGTGATCCTGTGGAGAGTTAGCTGGGGGTTGAAGGGGGGAACTGTGATTTGTAACTTTCACCCCGCGGCCCCGGAGGAGGAGGATGTGAGACTGCAAATTCTGGCCGGAGGCGCCAAGAAGAAGAAGAAGAAGAGGCCGAGAGTCGAGACGAGGGTCTCATTTGGTATTCGCCGCATCGGGACGCCGGGACCCCGGACCAGTCACGCTGCGTACATTCATGAATAGCAGCGAGAAGAGAAGAGTAACTGGGCATCGGTGAGAACCGGGTGCAATTAACTGCGTGGGCGCCGCGGCCTCTTCCTCGAACTGCTGCGACGCCAACGGACAGTTCTCCTTTGAAGTTCTCGTGAGAATAACCACCTCTGCTTGTAAGGTTGTTGTTTTCTTCTTCTTCTCTTGTGTACCGCCACGTTGCACACGAGTGCTCGGTGATGCAGTTCAGCTCGGGTAGAAGGGAGCATTAATTCTTAACCCGGTGGGAGGCGGACGGCCGCGAAATCCATCTCCGTCTCGTCCCCCTCGAGAGCCGAAAGGTCACTCAGCTGTCAGGAAGTAAAATTCAATACCTCAACCTTTCAAGCATGTCTCTATCCTCTGTGTCCCCGTCGGAGCTACACAATCCCTCCGTGATGCGTCTGACAGTCCGGCTGCTCGCCTGTACGGACGATTCATGCTCACCCAATTCACATCCTCTCTCGACAGCGACAGCCGGCGCCGCGAAGTCCACGACGAGTAATGAGTCGCGCCGCGGCGGCGGAGCGGTCCCGCGGGGCTAATCCTCCTCACCTGTGGTTAATGATCCCGGGTCCCACGGCTCAAAGATTGTTATCAAACTGTAAATATTTGTGCACACAACTGTGGAGACGGTCAAGAAAAAAGGACCTCTGACGAAGACAGGCATTTGTAAGATATGGAGATTCTTTTCTCCCAAGCTTATATTCTCTTTCCCAGCGAATGAGCAGCCAGCGGCGTCATGGCCACGCAAACAATCTTTTCTCTCCACCGCGTCTGAAGCATGAATATGCAACAACAGCTCGGCCCCGTTTTAATGATTCAACCATCAGCCGGTTTTGGTTTCAAGCCACCAAAAAAAGACTTTCCGTCCTCCGGAGAACAAAGCAGAGTGGCTTCTCCGGGATGACTCTGATCCGTTACCGGATCAATTATGTCAACATGAAACTTCCGTGAAAAAAGAAGAAAAAAAAAGACTTGAGCCGGGGGCCCGAGATCTGCCGAGTGAAGCGCCCCCCCCCCCGCCGCGCAATCATCAAGAGCGGCCGCGAGTTTTGAAGGTCTCTGTTGTTTCTGACGGCGGCACAACAGAGAGCGCCGCTCTGCTTGTTGCTCTTTGATCGTCAGGTGTGACGGCTGCCTTTTATGGCACTTTGAAGAGAAAGAGTGTGTGTGTGTGTGTGTGTGTGTGTGTGTGAGTGTGTTGGGGAACAGGCACAAAGTGTTCACTTAAAAAACAACAACCATAAACAACATCAATACAAACGCAGCCCCATCTTCTGTGAGAAGAAATGTCACCGTGCAGACATGCCATGAAATACATCTGAAGTCTATTCTATATTTAGACAGCCAGCAGAATGCAATCTTTATTTATTTAAATATATATATTTTGTCTGCTACTATAGTATTGAAAGAAGAGACAAACGGGTCCAAATACAAGTGTTAGGGGAATGTTTTTCTTATTAAAAAAAAAATAGAAAAAGCCAAGAAAAAGCAATATAAAAAATGGATTAGTTGGCTTTAAATATCGGACACTTTTACTGCAGATCAGATGCTGTGTGAGAGCAGAGATGCAGGCAATATAATAAATGAGTTATGAGGACTATGGATGTCAAATGAATGAATCCTCATCTATAGTTCATCTCTCCAAACATGCATGTTTCTGTGTTTGTTTACCAGCGTTCCTTAAATAAAATGCCACTCGTCGTGGTCTCTCAAAATAAATGTAAATCATAGAGCAGCCAGTTGTGTAAACTTTGTATTTCCTTAAACCTTTAAACGGTCTAAATGACTGGATGGAAACTCATACTTCGCCTTTACGTTCTGCCAAATTACTTTGTTCTATCTATGAAATAATTATGCAAAATGTAGACGAATCTAATACCATTTTAAAATGTCCGACCCCATAAATAGATATAAAAAGAAGATCTGAAAACATCCCAAATCAATGAAATAAATAATACAAAAATAAAATAAAAACGACACTCGAGAGGGCGTCAAAAAAACCAGCTTGATATTGAAATGGAAACTCCTGTGAGATAATGAAGTCGGAGGAGATTGGAGTCATGGTCGGGGTCAGAAAAACGTCTCGTGAACGCCGCCAACGCCGCCAACGACTTCTCAAGTTCGAGGAAATCAGGTCACAACCGGACCACGATCTCCACATCGTTGGCGTCCACGTGAACAATCGTCTCCGATACGTCATCACGGCGCTGCCTCTCGTCTCTGTGGTCCATTACCACGGTGGAGCCGCGACACCGACATGCTCAGTCCAGCCCTGCAGACATCCAGTAAAAATGGACACGGCACTGGGAGCACTGGTGGGATTAGCCTATTGGAAACCAAGCCTCTTCCTACGGTGTCGGGGACAATGGAGGGACGCCTGTGGATCGGTCAGAGCGGCTTAAGGAGCACTCAGGGCTCCGCGGGCGTTTACATCAATATCAGGAAAGTGGCAGAGACGAGAGGAGAAAGGACGGGGCGAACATAACAGGAAGTGAGAGACGAGGGGCGAGGGAGTGGAGGTGATGGGCGAGCAGAGAGGGGAAAAACGAGAGAAACGGGAGATCGAGCGGAGACGGAGAAAAAGAAAAAGGAGGAGAGGATGTGGGCGGCGCTGGGGGAAACGAGAGAAGAGAAGAGCGAGTCCCTCCAGTTCAGTCGAACAATGGGAGTGCACGGCGGTGCTGATGAGGGTGGCGAGGTGGGAGACGACAATGGCGCTCGCTGCCGTTCTCCATCCGGACTCGAGTGCCGCCGGAGCAGAAGGCGCTCCTTCTCCGCGAGACACTTCCTCTCTCCGACCGGCGCCGCGGGCAATTAACCCGACCACCTGCTGCTCGCCAACAAATTGCCTCTCGTCATTGCCAATCCACCTCCGCTGAAGACGAGAGGCGGCCCGGTCAATTTGCTCCACACACACACACACGAGATATGGGTTCATTCTAAGGGGTTAGAAATGAAGTGTGTGTGTGTGTGTGTGTGTGTGTGTGGGGGGCCCAGCCATCGTTTTATTACATGCATGGAATGTACCATATCTCAAAGGGCAGGGGGATCTGGACCAAACCATCCACTGTGATGCAGATGTTTGAACTCAGCTGCTTTCTTTAAAAGTCTTTAAATCAAATGTCCACAGAGATAATGGGAGCTTTTATTTAGTAACCCCATCACGACGACGTGTCGCTAGTGACTTTGTTTCCATTCGTTTAAAAATGGGTAGAAGAAATAATGATTCTGGTTGACGTCCGATATTGATTAATAAAAGACTCCCCTTTGTAATAATCATCTGCAGCCGCGTTGAGATTTAAAGATCCGGTCTCCACTTTTTAGTTAATTAGTCCCACGCTGAGACTCCTCCATTGAGATTTCAAAAGCGGTGAACACACACACACACACACACACACACGGAATATGACCTGATCTCCCTCTCACACCCTGCCGTCTCAAACCCTGCCACGACAACCCCCTTCCTGTTTGGTTCCTCCACACCGTCTGACTTTTACCCCCCGTTCCCTTTTCCCGTTGCCCCGAGAATCTCTTATTCCGCCCCGAACAAGCAAATCCGCTCGGCTCTCCGCCCCCCTGCCGTGTCAGAGGCTAAGCCTCTCAGTCTCCGGCGCTCTGAAATGCAATCTGTCACTTTTCCCCGCGTGGATCTCTGCAGCAGCACAATCCATACTGCACTTCCACGGCCGTATGTTTGGTGTTCGAGGTAATCGGATGTCACCGGATCGCACCACATGTCCACAGAGTATTTAAAGACACAGTACACCCGCGTGGCTTTCTGCTGCTACGCTCACGTTGCTGCGGAGCCGCGTAGCGCCGCACCTGTGATCACTAAGCGGCCGTGACAGATTACATATCTTCTTTTTAAAAAAGGTCTGATCTCAAAATGTGATTTTGGCATAGCCTACAGGCCCCGTCACCTGTCCCCCGGGCATGAAAGGAGGATAAAACGATAAGTGAAACCTGCGCTCAGTCTTTTGAAGAGATGTGTGAGCGAGTGTGTTCAAAAAAACATGCAGAGGCCAATCACACGCCGGGGGAGAGGGGAAGGCCTTGATTTATTTACATTTGTATTCTTTTAATCAGCACATACTGTAGTAGAGAGCTGCAAAAAAAACAGCTCTGCAAGTCTTTGTTTTTATGCTGCGACCGCCACATGAGCGCTAACGTTAGCAACACAAACCATACGCTAGCTAATAGTTAGGCGGCCGCGGTCGTTTAAATCCTATAGCGCCACCTTTTATTTTCATCTCATCCATCAAGAACACGCGAACACTCATTTTATCGAAGCTTTTAGCCGTCTTCATCATCCTCACGAGCAAACAAAAGAACGTTTGTCTTTAGCAATTAGCTCAGGACGAGTTTCGAAGGTTGAATAGTGCAGGAGGTGCTTTCGGTAATGAAACTGGTTACGACAATATATGAACACTTGTTGAAAACCTATTACCGGATCCCATCATCTGCCATTAGATGGCCCATCACCACGGCTGTTAATTTCCGGTAATGACTCGTTATCTGAACTCCGCGCTGCTGTGGCCCTTTGACTCCCCGGCTGCAGGGTTTCCCAGGCATCCGAGTGGCTGCGAATGAGCTCGCCGACCTCTGATTAGTCTGGAAAAAAAACAACAACAACAAAAAAAACACCCCGGCTGGAATCCGGCATGCCGACCACGACCTTACAGCCATTACACTACTTATCTACCACTTGATGCAGGTTGAGCCTGACCGAGGTCGCCCGTTTGAATTGGAATGGCCTCATGGAAACGTTGTTTAATCGCCTCACCGTGCGCCCACAGAAGATCTGTCCAAACGCCTCTTTCTCCCTCTATCTCCATTGTGCAGCATGCAGACCAGACTTCATCCGCACCTCAGGCCATACATGAGTGGACAGCAGGAGAAAAGAGGGAGTTTTTAATCCAATATTACCAGCATGGTGGCATTGCAGTGGAACATTACTGGGGCTTTTTTTCTTTATGCATGAGGGAGATCAAAGTCTTTGGCCCGATTCTGCCTTTGGTGCTCGGGATTAAAGTTACGGACTTCCGATCGCTCGGCAACATCAAAGCAAACGGCAAAAAGCTTCAGAAAACATTTGTCAACATACTCGCAAAAAAAAATAATAATAACAAAAAAAGGAAAACAGGAATAGGTGAAATAAACGGGGCGATGGGAAGGAGAAACTTCCGGCGAGTTGGCAGCCGCATGCCGTTCAGTGGGCTTCTCCAAAAGGCTTAGTGGAGATCCAGTTGGCAGCAGACCGTCTCTGCGGAGCGCAGATGGATTAGGAGCCGCCGGTCCAGACCATGCTAGCGGACGTCAGGATGACAGATGTGTCGCTAAGGCCCAACACATGCTTCACGAAGGTCTTGGATTAGCCAGAAGTCTGCGGCAGAGTCGTGAGCGCGCTTCAGCGTGAATCGTGAATTTGGTTTAGTGGTTTTCTGGAATGCAGAAAACTTAACGGCCTCCCAAAAAGACGAATTCACGATTTGTCCACCTCGGGAGGCGGCGGGGTGGATCTCGGCTGGATGCGTTCGCGCATAGATTTACAGGCGATTTAATGTAATGTATTAACTTTACTGTTTTCCATAAAAGAAAAAAAAAAAAAAAAGTGCTGCGCTGGGCGTTAAAAGTGAGAAAAAAAAAAGGCATTTAATTTCCGATGTTCTGTGCGAGAGGTGGAATGAGGTTTTCTATGCTGTCAAATGAAGCCGCTCGACTGTGTACGCGCAGGACAAAATACTGACTTCCAAAAAAAAAATAAAAAAAGCCACAAACCTGCCAGAAATATAAGAATTATTATAAGAATCCGGCAAAAATAAAATGAAACATCGAATGAATAAAAAAGGAACCGCGTGGATCGGCCCGGCGTTGTCGTGATCACTGCCAACTGCGACCCGTTTGGGTTTAGCGGCGCTCATTAGCGGCGTCCGCTCTCATTAACCGACATCTGCAACTTAATTAAGCCAAAGAAGACGGGAATAGATGCAGGTGGTCGTCCAGGCCGGCTGCTTAAGCATCCTGGCAGCGTCTCCTCTCACCTTTATTGGGATTTTATTAACTTTTTATAAGGTACGCGAGGGCGGTCTGTTTGGAAGGGGACCAGCAGAGCGTTAACCCTCGAGACCTCTTAAACTCTGGGCCTGAACCTGGTCCCAGTGCGTTACGACACATCTGACTTCCATACGCATTATTCTATTGGAGTGATTGACAGGAGGGCTCGTTTGTTGTGCGTGTGCTTTATTTACGAATAATATTTCATGCCATCTATAAATGTTGACCGGACGCTTTAAAAACAAATGTTTCCTTCTGAAATGTGACGCGACAGGTGCGCTAAATGATGTCCTTTTTTCTTTCCTTTGACAGGTGAATGGACGACGCGGCCGACGGCCTTCTCGTTGCTAATCATCATTTTATCATTATGATCCATTACGTATTAGCAATTACTGTTATTAGTCAATTATGCAAACAGGGCCAGCAGGTTGTGACAATGTCGACGAGTGTAATTGGTCTCTCTCTCTCTCTCTCTCTCTCCTCAGGTGTGTGACAGACGCCTGCAGCAGTGTGTGCTGCAGCAGATGGGAGGAACCCGCCTCAGGTTTACCGGCCTCAACGGCAGAGAGTTAAATTATGATTCATCACAGCAGTGATTATGTGTTGTCTTTGCGTTTCTCACGTTGTCATATTTCAACTCTCAAAGACAATCCTATCAATCAACGTTACCTTAATAGTTAGGACAATAAGCATGTAAACAATACGAGACGTGCTGCTCTTGTTTAATAAGGCCCCGTGAATATCTGATGACCTTGTCTGTCAAAGATGGACGTTCCCCCCGAGCGTCCTGCTGTACCGCCGCCCTCGAACGCACCGCAGGCGGCCAGTTATCACGCGCTCCACATCTTCCGTCGGCGGGTGAAGTACGACTCCATCTCCTCCAGGGTTGTTGGGCGCCGCGAACGAAGAAGGAAAGCATCCATCAGATGGAAAAACGAGCCCCTGTTGGTGTATTTCATGAAGTTTCTGCGCGTCCTGTATCTTGCGCACACAAACGCTCTCCGTTGAGTGATACTCATCACATCTAGATGAGATTCTCATGTGTCAAAGGCATCACTCCTGGCTGGATCTGCATCCCCCCCCCCCCTGCTGTACCGCTCTATCGACATTCAGTCATCCTGACAGATGTTTCGGGTCACCTGGGATTAAAAAACGAGGCGGAGGTGATCGATGGCCTCCATTGTGAAGGATACGGGGGTTTATATTGTATGCGGCAAGCGTTCCACAATAACATGCGCTGTAAATCGAGAGCTTTAGGAACAGGTGTTGGAGAACGTATTCATCTGACAGATGGTATATTACATATTTAACATGTGGAGACATTGCTGACTAACACCAGCCCGGGCCTTCACTGCGTCTCACTTCCCCTCTTTTCAGCTGCTTGTTTTGCTTCTTCTTTTATTTCTGTTAACTACTTTCTGGTGAGTTTTTCTGGCACAGGAGGTTGTAGGAATGAACGCAGGAGGGAAATCATCTTCAAATGAGAATTGATCACCACCAGTTTGCATATCGCGTGTTGTTCCCACGCCTCCCTGCACACCAGCACGTGTTCAAATCTCACCTGCAAACTGCAGTGTAGGTACCATGAAGTGATCCGGGGGCTCCTTTCTTTTATTTGTGTAAACGAGCCGCAGACTCTTCGTCATAAAAAGGCAAACTTGTGACGGGCAGGTCTTTGGCAGCGCCTCTGTTTACAGACATGAGAGTAATAGACCACTGTGTCATTAACCAGTCCATTGAACTGGCTAATAATATGACTTACATGAGGGAGGCCACACCGCTCGGCTTTCACGTCGCTCTCAATTTCACAGTGAGAGTTGTCTGCCGCTGTCGTTCCTCCCCAAAAAGCAGACCTGGGAGATATATATATATATATATATATATATATATATATATATATATATAATTTGCAGCCCAAATGAGGTTTTTTCCACCTCCAAAAGAAAAGTCCTTGGACTCGATTCAAATACAAGATGGTGGCTGTCACACGTCGGTGATTGGCATGCAGCGAGACATTAGCATACGCGGCGAGAAACTCAATTTAAAGAGAGTTATTCAAATTAAACCTATATTCTTTGATTGGCGGCGTCGACAAAACAAACAAACTTCTCTCCGACAGTCGGAGGAATTCTCCGGCTTGTGAACACCAGCCAGGAGAAGCTCTCACTTCCCCCCAAAGGAACGTCACCCCGCTTAGTATCAAAGGCCCCTTTTCTCCCTAATTGACTCCGATGCACGGACTGATTGGGGACTTTGACATGGGGTCAGAGGTCGAGGGCGGCGCTAGATCGCTAACCACACACACACACACACACACACGTTGTCACCTGGATTACAGAAGTAATCAGAAACCACGAGCTGAAGTGCTCCCTGAAACAAACGGCACATCTTTGTTTGCTTAAGGATTATAAAAATACTAATAATTAAATCACGACGCTACCTTCTATCTCTAATGCATCTGAAAGTGAACAAACAAGGCCCCCCCCCCCCGTGAGATAGATTCAGAGCTGTTATCTTTGATTAAAGATGATGTAAGCCTTTTTATTGCAGCTATGAAGCACTCTCAACTGCAATAAATCAATGTGCAAAAACTAAATCTTTGTTTTTTTTGGCCACTCGTATTGAAATACAAGCACATCTCTTTTTTTTTTAACCAATACATTAATCACAACTGCGATCAAAACATGAATTTAATCCTTATCAAGTCTCACGGCTCCCGAAGCTGCCAACATTGACTTCATTAACTTTACACTTTGTTTCTTCACATGTGATTTAGCGCGCGCCATCTGGCGATCCGGGGAATCAGTTGCATCGCCGTGTTTCACAGTTTACTGTTTGAAGAGAATTAGGATGCCTCACACTTAGGAGGCCAGAGTGATAACCAGCACCCCCCCGCGGTGCCACAGTGTGCTCTGCTCGCGTACAAATGCCAAGTACATGCAAGAGTATGGAAGGAGGAACAGACGAAAAGATGCACAAGAATACGACAGCAAAGACATTGAATACCTCTCACTATTAAGAGAAGTACAAGAATCCATTACGAGTGTTTTGTTGTTGTGGAAAAATGTAAAAAGTCCATCTGAAGTCGATGTCTCGGACGTTGTTCGTCGTATCACAGCAGCCGACTGATCTCACATTTCTCATTCGCATCACATGAACTCGGAGACTCTTCCCATCTTATCCAAAGAAATTACTCTTGGCCTGGATCTGCTGTTGGGAAATGGACTCCAGAAGGTCAGTGGGCAATGATGGTGCTGGAGGGGTGGATGGGGTGGGATGGGATGGGATACACCCCCACCCCCCCCCACCCCGCCTGGCCCCGGCGAGATTACGAGCGATGTAATAGGATCGCCCGTTTCCTGTAATAGAGCACAGAAAGGCTAAGCCCTGGCTTGGGTCTCACTCACACACCAAATCACCACCGAGGCAGCAGCAACAACAACAAACACAAATAAATAAAAAATAAATCTCTCCTCGCTTCGAGGAAAAGGAAACCCAGCTGCCTTTTCGGCGTGAAAAATAAATAAAATTAAATACATACACAGCAACGGTTGCTGTGCGCCGCAAAAAAAAAAAAAAAAAAAAAAAATATGGGGCGACGCTTCTAAGCCACCAAAAAAAAAAGAATCCCCAGTGAGCCGTAATGAGAAGTGAATGGAGGGCGATAGCGACGGCTTTGGGCCGGACTTGTTTGTACAGCAGCTTCGTCCGTTTCATGTTGTTTAATTGGCTCATTTGCAAACTGATGATACACATTCAGAGATAATGGAGCGTCTGAATTGAAATGCGTGACACGACTGCACCCAGGCAACTGCTACAAATGATGTCTCCTTTTTATTGACGGCTCCGACGTTGCGCTCCCAATCAGCCGAGTGTGTCTGACATATTGAGGATGAATGCCTTTTTTCTTTTTTTATGCACCGTCTCTAGTTTTTCTTTTGCATATTTTTTACGAGGATTCGTCGTGTTGGTAACGCCGCGCTAATGTCGAGGCAAAAGCTTTGATTTCGGTCCCTCGTGGCCGCTCCTCTTCCATCCTCCACGAAGCAATTTCTTTTTTTCCCGAGTTGCCCCCTCGAGTATATGTGAGCGCCTTCAGAGGCTGCGCATTTGTATTGTCAATAGATGTTTTGTTTCAGCGGGGGAATGTTTATCAGAGGCACTTCTGAAAAGATTTATTGATTGAATCTCCCCGATAAAAGAAGGGTGGCACTCGGAAGGAGAATCAGTCCTCTCTTCTCCTCGCGGAGACGAGTGCAGGTTAATCCGACTTTGGCCGACCGGGTTGCTATAGCAACTGCATTTCGTCCTTCAAACAAGATGCAAAGAAGTCAACATATTCTCAGGGCCTCCCGAGGCTTCGCTGGAGGACAAGACATTCAATATGTGGCCAGAAAAAATAAAAAAAGGGAGCGTGAAACTCTCCGACGAGCGTTCATCTACCAGATCTCTGATTTAGCCTCGATTAGCCTGGAGCTTGTTGTTGTTGTTGTTGTTGTTATTTTCATGTAGATGCATTTCAAAACAACTCGGTTCCTGCAGCTGCAGCAGAGCAAAAAGTGAATTATTCTGAATGTGGGAGAGAACCACATCATGCTTGAAGAAATCCAAAAAGTCCACAGTTGTAGATAATGCGTCAGAAAAATTGGATTTCCCCGCTCAGGGGGGGATTCTTCCGTGTCCGACAGGTCGAGCCACTCAGGCCGAGCTCCGTCTGGCCTCCGTAATTAAACATATTCAGTGTGGCTGCACACATCCACTAATGAGAAGTCTGGCTCTTAAGCCCCGGAGCCGAGCTCTCGGGATCGAGGTTCCCAAGAATATCTGGAAATAAAAAACATGCATCGCGTACTTCGGAGCAGCGTGGCTGCAGCTTCTTCCATTGTCACAGGAAGGAAGAAGATGGTCAAACATGGCGTCTGACCACGGAGAGAACCCCCCTCTGCAATATGGAAACGTGTTACCGGGGGTTACCAAATGATCTCGCATTAATAAAGGCGCTTAGATCACTTCCGTGGCAGCGGATTGGATTTCACGGTTTCATATTTTGAGTTTTGTGGCCTCCATTTAGTTGTTACACCATGACCAGGAGGTCAACGCTGGATCATGTACGACCTTGTGGTCGAGTTTCATTTCAAGGTCAAGAGTGAACCATCAAGTTCAATTTAATCCTCTGCAGGAAAAAGCTGAATTTACCTCAAACTTACTTTAAAAGAAAAAAGCAATTACAGGATGCAAATACCTTGAAAGAGACATAAAGACAATCTTTAAAATATGCGACAGACAGCCGACGCACCAGATGGTTCGTGACACCCAACCATCTGAGACGCTTTGGCAGGTGATTGGACGAACCACCCGCCAATCAAACTCCTGCCGAAGCGAGTCGGGAGGAGCCTCCTCACAGGACACCGATTGGCCCGATGAGGGTCTGTAGCGCGATCTTGTGAGACTGTATGAACAGAATATTTCATAGTAAACTCCAACAAGCAGATCCCCCTCATTAACGAAGTACAGCTACTCTATCAAGGTGCCTTGGAGACAGCAAGGCTCCTCATTTACATACATCACTCTCTGGCTTAGGCCGCCTCAGTGACGCCATGATGAACGAATCACACGGCGCGTCAGTTTTTCTTCCCCTAATTATGTGCTTTGTGGTCGAATCCTTTTGAATTAACCATCTAATTAAACACAAATTGGCCGACTAGCAAAAGGGACCCGAGGCCTCCGTTTCTTGGAATAGGGGGGTAAAGCAAGACGTAGAGCGTTGGCAAAGTGAGCTCGCCACGGGGGCGGTTGACCTCCGTCTCCAGGGAGAAGAGCACGTGGAAATGCTTTATTTAAATGTTCGTCTTTTAACTTCAGAGGAAGGAAGAACGGTGGATTCTGCACCTGGTTTCCTCCCCGCTGTTTCATTCATTTGCAACAGCGCTCGCTTTAAAGAGAAGAGAAGTGCGCTGACCTTTGACCCCGTCGTTACTGCAAACACGCCGCGTTCCCCGGTGTTCTCCGAAGCACCACTTAAGGATGAACTTTGCAAGTCGCTGCAGGCGTACTTGCAAACATCCCGAGGGGCATCCCAGAATGCCTCATGTTTTACCGCGACAGCGTCGAGATCCGTTTCTATAAAAGCAGACTTACAAACTCAGACATGTAGCCGGTTCCCTCACTACATGTGGAACATGACACCATTCGAGGAGTTAGTGTCATTGGTTTGGAGCTTTTAAAGCAACGTATTCATCCTCGAACAGCTCGAGTGTGTTTAATCTACTCTAATATCCCAAATGACACATGGCATAATTATTACTGAGTGGATCAAAAGTGGTATAGAAATATAAAATGCTCACTTAATTTACGACACTGGACATTTCTATTTGTGCCGGCACCCAATTAAATGATCTGATGGTGTGATAAACACATTGGGTTTTATTGTAATTACAGGGGCGTGATTCAGATCTCACCAAATCATTCAGTCAGATCTGTCCATCTACAGGCTAATTATATATTTAAATATTCCAACGCGGAGCGTAAATGAAGTGGGAGTGAAGGGAAGAGACCTTTCGCTGAGGGGAACGTGCTCACTTTCTCCAAAGCATAACCCTATATTGTTCTTCTCAATTAGGAGATGTGAGAGAAACCAGTCTGGAGGGATAACTACGGCTGAAATGATGGGATCATTTTTTTTATTTTTAAAGCAACACAAGCATGGATACAGAGATAAACCACAGCATGGGTAGAGAGGGCTGAAGGTTGGGCTGCTTATCAATGCACATGCACAGCCATCTTTAAGTGTGGCAGCTCCAAGATAGGTTGCACTGCCTTATCTCCGTGTGCGCTATCAAAGAACTGGAGCACAATTCAACACCGATTTAGAGGAGCATCTGGCTCCCCGTTACACCCGGGCCTCAGGAGGAGCCTGCAGAGGCTCTTTAAGAGAAGGGAAATGGCATAAAACACTCCCGTCCAACGAGGAACAAACAGACCGGAACTGCTTTGTGTCTCATTTGATTTGTGGTCTCAAATTGGACATAAATAAAACTCAAGAGGATGGGAACGCTTTCATCTGAAGCAGACGCAGCTCCCATGTACACATGGGAGGAGCCCGGCTCCTTAGAGGCGGCGTCGGAGGCGCATTTTGTGTTCAATTAACTCAAAAATGAAGTCTTTTGCAAAAAGTCTGTTCGTGCAAAGCTGCAACGCTTCCCGCTGATAAGATAAGATATATTATTACGAGCAGCTGATGAACAAGTGTCATGCATATCGTGGGCTTTTCACGGCTGCTAGAAAACCACGGGCGGCTCGTCGTCAACTAACCCCGACGCGATTTAAACGAACTACCTGCAGTTCCATTTAAATGGATGCAGAGAGAGAGGAAGGAAGCTGCCGGCTGCCAGCTGAATCTGTGCAGATGTGCACTCGAGACAACAACGTCGTCTTCATCCCCCGCCATGTGCAAGAGTCTCTGAGGCGCGCTGACATTTCCATATGAAATACATCTGGTTTGGCGAAGCTGCTGAGCAACTTTGAGCTCCTCCTCCTCCTCCTCCTCCTCCTCCTCCTCCTCGTTGCACAAGCATTTGCAGGTTGAAACAGAAATGTTAGATTAGACCCGAGGGACACAAACGCCATCGCAGCAGGAGCAAATTGGGAACTGAATGAAAAGAAAAATCAATTATGCCACAACCCCCTTATTAACAATTAAAGCCGGCGAGGGGGCTTTCTCTCGCTTTTGTTGTGGCTGATTGTTTTGAGGGTGGCGTCCGAGGCAGCTGGCGTCGTTTGTCTGACTATCGTCCTCGGTGCTGATTGTCACCGCCCAAAGGGGAAAATCATTTCTGGCTCTGCACATTTTACAGGAGACTCAAACCGCCAGCTCACAAAGTTGTTTTTCCGACATTGCGAACGAAAACAGTCGATTTCTTTTTTTTAAATATCGTCTTCGACGACGCGACTCTTTTTGGTTGGTTCCCTCCCAACAAGATGGCAAAGTGCAGTGCGGAGACCTTTGAAAAAGTAGTGTGTGTTTTCTCTAATTTCGCTAATTACAGTAAAAAAAGCACTTGTATTTAACCGTGAAACCTTAAGTATAGCATTTCAATTATGTTGGCATGTTGGTCCCATTCCAACGTGTGGAAATAGAAAGATGAATGTGTTTCATAGTCTCTGACTGAGGCCACGTTTTACGACACTTAACACACACATTGGGCGACGGTGCCGCCCCATAGACGACGGATCGGTTCTGATGGGCAGGTTTTTTCTCTCTAATTGTTTCCACCGAGTTTTGCCAATGAATCCGTGAACGATGGACTCGAGCGGAGCGTCGAGGGACGGACTCGTGAGTCTAACTCGCCGCTAAAGAGAGATTCCTAATGGTGTTGAATTAGAGATTAAACCGAGTAATGTCTCAAGGCTCCAAGCGGACTCTCCTCTGTCGTACGCTAAATAAAAAGAAAAGACGAGACATCGTACAACCGACTGCAGACGTCAAAGGAGATGAAGGACAACCGGCTAGGAAATGACACCTGAAATAATAAGACGGTCCTGCTCGGAAAGATCATTTGTTCCTTTGTACATTCAAGATTTTATCCATTCGTTTTCGCGCCGTTCTTCCTGCTGCTGGCGGAGAGCTGACCTTTCCTTTTACTCTCCGCCAGTCGTCACCTTGTCTTTTCTTTGATCTATTCTCATGTCCCAAAGACACAGGGACAAACTTTTTTCTGGACCCAGACTAATAAAAATCAACTGTTTCGGTGACGCTTCAAAGTTAGCGGCACAGTTACGAGCTCACTTATCTGCTTAGAGGACGTGTCTGAGCTGGCGGCGCCGCCCCGGGGCCCCCGTGGGCCAAGCTGGGTGACCCCTTACATCCAATCACAGCTGGTGAGAGGCCGGTTGGGCAATGATGAGCAGCTGGCTTTGTCACATTAGCCGTGACCGCGCGTGACCTCAGGGCGGCTGCTGGCCTACCGAGAGGTCCTGGGAGGGAGATGAGCCGGAGAGGACGCCGACGCCGGTGGACGACAAGAAAAGCCAACTTCGAGCTGGTCGGCGGCCAACCGAAGCAGATGTTATGTGCCGATTGGGTGTCTCGGACGCTCCGGGGGGAGGAAGGGGGTTCATTTCTAAAAAGGTCTCATGGTCAAATGTGATTTCAGCAACGTGGTCGGCAAGGTTTGTTTAGAGAAGTCGAAAAAATGTCGCCCGGTGCGCACATGCACGCTGTGAAGCTTCCGCGTGCCACACTGATGGAACATAAATAGTCAAACTTAATCCAAACTGGATCCTTTTTCCTCCATAAAAGCGGCGGCTCAAACTCCACAGCGTGTTTTTTCCAAATGGAAGAGGAAAGCTACAAGCAGGGCATTAAAAATCATTTTCATGGGCGTCCTGCAAACCCATCATTCAGACAAAGCCATAGAGCCAAAGACATGCTGCATAAAGAATCAGCTCAAAGGCAATACAATTACACTTGTATAATGTATGAAGGCTGTTTTAAAAGCCGTTTCTAGTTGGCCCTGAGACCACAAATAGAGGTTAATTATTCTAAAGCATGCTGAAATCCAATATTTTACTGACAGAATAAAAACAGTAAACCCACACACGAAGGGCAGAGAACATGATTTAGCATGTCAGCTAAACTGGTTTGGAATATTTAGAGGACGAGGAGCTTGTGATGAAAGTGAAGATCAAATCGAAGTAAAAGCCCCGGGCTCGACTCCCCGCTGAGAGGAAGGAGGAGAGGCCGAGGATGTGAGAGGACAGGAGGAGGACGGAGAGAGAGAGAGAGTAATGGGGGAGAAACGAGTGGACAAAGTGGTGCTTCTCAATTATTTGAGAGTTAAAACGTTTCAAGAGCATCGAGAAATAAATATCATAATGAAATCGAAAAATAGACGAATAAACTTCACCATCGTGTTTCCCAAAATGTTGACCTATGGGGGGACGACTCAAAGATGACTTGGAGAGACGGAGGAAAGAGGACGAGGAGCCCAAACTGAAAAGTTACAGGGTGGATTTAATCGACTTCAGCCATAGCGTCGTTTCCAACGTCCCTCCTCGTGTCATCAGCCGGTGACTCGAGTTCTGTCATCCACACCGTCAGCGTAATTACCTCAAGAGTCTCTGTAATAAATTGGAGACGGTAGAACAGATGTCGCCGGAGCATTACTGCTCTGCAAAGCTCCCGGCTCCACCGCTGTAAAGGTTATGGGGACGTCCAACACAATTATAATAATTGACCAGATAAGAGCAGTATAATTAGAAACAAACTAAAACCACACATCTCACTTTCACTGTAGCCAACGTCACAAACACAAAGATTACAAATCGGATTTCAATTATAGTGTTTTCTGACGATTCCAATGCAATTTGCAACCTTCAAATGTTATTTCGCAATAGCCAAAAACAATAATACATAATAATAATACAGTATCGAGTTATTGTTGGTAAAACTTCCCCGGTTTATGACTACGTTCATTGATTTTGTGTTTAAATGTACAAATGAAGGCACCATCTAATTTAGAGAATGGACAAAGTATTAAAATAAACGCATTAATTAGTATTTGTGGATGTCTTCTGTCCGTTGGCTGCACGGTGGTGCACGAGCATTTAGAGCCACATCTAGTGCGTCACCTCTTCAGAGGGTGGACATCTCATTCTGAGGCAGGATCCATAAAGCGTATGAAGTAATGGTTGCGTGCGCTTCCTGCCTTTGTGCGTTTGCACGGTCTCTGAAATTAAAGTAAGTTAATTTAGCGGTCTATTGAGTAGTCCATTCCATTTCCCATCACAGCCCAAGGTGACGGCGCAATGCTCTATAATACACTTTCATGTTGTTTTGAAGAGAGAGCGTGGGGGGAGGGGGGGGGGGGGGGGGGGGGGGTCCTCTCTCTCCTCATACACAAAAGTGCTTTCTCCCACACAACCTGCCATTACGGCCCCCCTCTAATCAGATTTGCCGAGCGAGGCCGAAAGCGGCGCTCCTGAGCTCGGCTAACGCGGCTGAAGGGGGCGAGCCATCGGATCTTTGGACGGGCGGCTGAAATCACAGTGATCACTCCCGACGGCGCTCGCACTTTGGCACGGCGGGCGCTCTCAAGATGTCATTTCACCTGACAGGCGTCATCCATGCTCGCCAGGCGGCGCGGGGGTAGCACGGGACCTCACCGACGGACCCCCGAAAGTGTGCTAACGATCCACGATGAATGCCAGCGTGTGCACCGCGTAATGAGATAATTGAGGGCAATTTGTTATGTTGATGATTTAATGGGGCTGAATCAATGGCAATAACAGGTCAAGTATCATCTGCATCTCGTTAGGCTGCTATTTTGGGATTAAACATCCAAGGAAAATGTGTGATTCCTTCAAACCAGTTGTTCATCCGGTTAAAGTACCGATTCACTCTGTATGTCGGCGACAAGCAAAACAAGACAACTGACAAACATTGAACACTCTTAACATTCAACAAGTCCCCGATAACTTAAACCCTTGAGATTTAACTGAAAGCACACTTGTAAATCGTCCATTTCAGGACCGAGGACACATTCTGACGTTGCTGCTCTCCTTTCATCGTAAAACTCATTTCAAATCATGAAATTGTTCAACATTCCCCATTTAAAAAGTGACTTTTCTGACGCTCGCCCTGCCCCGATCGGGTCATTGAAGAGGATTGGCGAAGCACCGAGTAATATGGTAAAAATTGGACACTATTCCCTTATTTCTGACAATAAAGTTCATCTTGAATCTTGTATAAAATCCGGCTACCATCGACGTATTTTCAGCCATGATCTCTCCAAACAGAGCAGTCCTCCGCAGACTCGTGCATCTCATACCAATATGTCAGAAGGCATGTGACCGGGCGCTGGAGTCGTTTCTCTCCTTTCGCTCCACATCGGGACATTTGAAGAAATAAAAAGAAACGAGGTTTCATGAATAGCGGGATAAAGCGAAAAGCCGTCCACAGCCTCCCTGATCCTCACATCAAAATATCAGTGAACCTTCACAGGATGTTGTGGAGCACACGGTGTAGAGCAGGTTTCCTTCATCTCTCAAAGAACTGGAAGCCCTTTTCCCTTTGAAGAAATGATCCAATCTCCCACTGCACCCGGCTGAGGAGGACTGGAGCTGATCCAAGAGGCAGGAGCTGACCCTATTCTTTCACAAGTAGTATTCATAGATAGTTAGGTGCTCTCTACAATCCAATTTAGAGAAACTTGCAGGCTGTGATGGTTTATTCGTGAACCTGCATTTTGATTTATTCCTGCAACACTTGCCTCGAATGTTTATTGTGAAATATATACGACTAATCTGTTCCTCAAGTTGAACCGCATGGCAGCTCACCAGTGAACCTGCACGAGAAGTGAGAAATGTGCGTCGGCCACTTTGATGCACGTTCCTCCGTTTGACCTCTATCCAACTCAAAAGAACATCTTTTCATAGGATTTCTTGTAAGTGATTGATACAGCGGAGGAGAGAGACGATGAGATAAGGGGAGCCGCATCAATCATTTGCAGAAGGTCATTGGCGTGGACGCTGAAAGGGTTCGGTCCCCTTTTAAATTTAACGTCCAGACTCCGCCCGGACGTTAAATTTAAAAGATCCCACAATGATGAGGCGGGGACATTAATTAACTTGACCTTCAGAACAATGATAATTCTTATACAGGGATCTTTATATGTTTTGTATAAGTCGTACTGTATAATCCTATTGATTATAACTAACTTGATTAGTTTGACCTACTGGGGTATCACATTAATGCTCAGCCAGGGAATTCAATTAAGCCCAATGCTGGATGAAGTGTCTGTGAAGCAATGAAATCCAGAGGGGCCCCTTGCTCCTATTTAATACTTTTATGCTCCTATCTCCCATCTGCTGCACTGACAAGGTGTTGCGTCTTTGTGATGGTTAATTATGTGTTGTACACTGGCAGAAAGGCATTAGTGGAAGTGCCGTTCTCTGGTTCATGTAATGAACTCAACCTTTAATGTTGTTAAACTAATTCAACCTCTGCTCAAATGTTACTAAAAGTGCTCCTACTTTGTTCTCCTATTAACCTATTGGTGAAGATTCAGTATTTCCAAATAAATAGTCAATGTCAAATGCGTTATGCCAGCAATACAAGGCTGTCCTACTCAGGCTGCTTCTGAAAAGGGAAGCCAATGCCGAAGGGCCTCAATTAACTTGGCACTCTCTCTACTGACCAGCAGGGGGCGACTCCTCCGGTTGCAAAAAGAAGTCCAATTGTATAGAAGTCTATGAGAAAATTACTCCACTTCTACTTGAGAATGCTTTTCTGGCTATTCTCCCCCAATAAGCAAGAGGTAAAGCCAGGTGTAGCAGAGACGTACTGACCCGAGTTATGCCACAATAAGGAAGGGTGTGGTAATGAAACTGCTTCTCCACACACATAAAAAACAACCCCAACACATAAATTGCCTCAGTTTAGGACCGATTTACGATGTGCTCTTTTGTACAGCTGCAGCTATCAACGCCTGAATATTCACCACGAGCCGTCAGCAAAGGCTCAGCTCCGTTGACGTCTTAGGGAACGTGACCTTTTGTCCGACCCCGAAGTCTCGTCGTTTCATCACGTGGTCCAAAGTTGTGAAAGAATCATTGAAAACATCCCACGCTCAGACAGTAACCCTATCGTGGATCTGAATATAGGCATTTCATCTTGGCTGGATGCTTCCCCTTTTGAAAGTCTTATGCATATTCATTAGCCGCGATATCCACCAGAAGGTTATTATCCATAAATGTCACTCAGTAATTAATTAATCCTGTCTGCCGGTTGCTCTCCCTGACTCATTAATGAGCCAAGTCTCGCTGATTGTGTTCATATTCATGTGTCCAAATATACAGTTCTATTTCGGATTCGGATTTCCCTTCATTAGCGGCAGGAATGGCCACAGGGACGCTCGACGGGCGGGTACTGCGTTGTGATTGTCACGCTCTCGTCGGGTTGTTGCAGTAATGAGGGAACACGCGGCCGCGGACTCAAAAGCGAGGGAGCGTCTGGGACAACGAGGCAAAGTTTACTCGCACGAGAATCACCTTCGATGGGTAATGCGGTCCAAGGAGACAATTATGGGGGTAATTTTGTGCTGTTTAGCGAATTGATTTTTAAAGCTACCCCAGAGGCACAACTATTACCGTTGGTTTGAGTTTTAATAAAAATCCAATATGAATTTGCACAAAGCCAAGTTGAGTAACTCTGGCACATTAGGCTAATAGAGAAGAATACCATGGCTTGCAAATAGCTTGACATTTACCCTGCCATACACTCAATTATTGGTGAGAATTTTATCCTTAGGCTCCGCTCAGTTATGCATGGTGCTTTCTGCAAATGTAATAATCTATATGGGCTTTAAGGGACACTGCAACACATGCTCTCCTAATATGTGGCCAAAAATGTGTGCTTGGCTTAGCGCTAAAAGAGATAGCATCATAATTGGAAGCTCACATGTCAAATCCCCAAACATCGGCCCGGGTGTGAAGTGTTCTTGAGCAAAACCTTAAACTGCTTCTCGCACACTGTCACGTCTGATAGGAACATGAGCGAAATGTATAAAACATTCATGTAAATTGAACGGCTCGAGCGAAGGACTTCTTTTGTGTGCCCACGGCTTCTGATTTAAATCACTCGCTGTTGGCCCTGTGACATTGAACTACAATCCCCCAGCAGAAAGCCATTGTGTTCACTGGTTCGCTAGCTGGGAAACGTTTGAACGTGATGGGGAAGCTCGGCTCTCGATGCGAGACGCAGCACGGGAAATAAAGAAAACTGTGGAATATATATTTTTAGTAGATAGATAGAAATATTATCTTCAGGTTTTGAATCACCGAATGAAAATAAGAGTATTATTAAAAATGCAAGCAAAGCCATCATGTAAGTAGAACTTCTGGTACTTTGACAGCAATGCTAACGGCGTTGAGTTGCGTTAGCAAGCCAACATGTGCTCATTAGCACCAAGCACAAACGCCTTTAGTTTTGCAGGTGATTGTGCATATTAACCAAAGTAATGGATATATTAAGATGCTGAATATAGAATTACTGGATCAAAAAGGTGATTACGAGACCAGAGTATCATCTATGTTTGGAAAAATAGTGGTTTGCAATCCAGTCCACCCTTAGTTGTTGCTAATCCCAAAAACGTCACACTAATGGTTTGGCGTTAATTCAATTCAATATGCTTCATTGACATTAATGTAAACAAGGTAATATTGACAGGACATCGATAGTTCTTGAGATTTTTTAGAAAATGGTTGCTGACAGACCCACGTGAAAAAAGAACTAAATTATATAAATAGAGAGACACTGATTAAATTGCATTCTATTGTCCCAATCAGGTCAAAATCTACTAATTAACAGTGAATAATCTGGTGAAAACATAATCAACACAACACCACATGTTCGTCGTACTGTATTACAGTGTGGCGAGTCCCTGAGTTCAACATGTTATAAAGGGACGAGATAGTCTCCGGTTTGGCTCTGGCTTCTGCTGGAATAAATCTTCAAACTATTAATAAACTCTTTCCCTTTTATTAAATCTGAGCACGCAGGATTATCTCAAAAACACTGTCACTAAGCTTAATCATCAATTATCAAGGCTGGGTTTTATTTGTACAGAAAAAATAAATTTTTCGATACATTCATTAATCCTAAAAGCACAGAATTAGCATGATATTAGCTGTCTTTAATCAAGCTTTGTGGTTAATTCAGTTTCAAACAACTCTGAAAAAACTTTGGGAATTCAGAGTCAAAGGAAACCTGGCTGACTTTCAAATTCAGGACGACTACGTGTTATATAAAGTTAAATAAATTTGTAGTGAAGGGAACCGCCTGCAATGCTGTTAGCTTTCTGCTCTTTTACCAACTCCTTAGCTCTATGTTAGCTAGCAAGCTACACGGCCAGAGTCAAGGCTAACACGCAGGTGTCTGAAGATACACTTAGCTTGTAAAATAGACCCACTGAATGTAATTCACCACACAAAGCTGGTTACTTAAGTCCCACTGACACAGAACGTCAACAGCAGCGCGCTTCCTGGAGGTTTAAGCACTTCCTGTTGAAAAAGGATGCTAACGGGGCATCGTTAGCTAGCTACACACTTGTTTGGAAAGAAAATGGACTAAAACCAGAATACATTTGGTTCCGTTACAGATAAGTCACATATACATTATAACTATATATTTAAGTGATTGCAACATTTTATTGCCAAAATAATGCTCTAATCACTAATTGATTATGTCTGATTGTGTATGATTATCTACACACTTTAATTTCAACTGGAGGCAAGAGACAAATCCCATATTTTATTTGGCTATTATTAAAATGTTCTTAAATATTCTCTTTTACTCTGAAGGAGGTTATCTTGATTCCTGACAAACCTTCCCTGCAGTGCAATTTGATTTGAACATTTTTCAAAGCACTACATTTTTTTTTTTTTAGGGACAAAGCTGCTTATTAGCCAACTTCTGGCATAAAATCCATTCATTGTGATTTGATTCCAGCTGGAAAAAGGAATTCAACGGGTGCACTGAAATGTCTCTGTTGCGTGAGGAAGTGTCTTTTCATCCAGCACAAAAAGGTATTTCACAGCTCAGCTGTATGTGCACATACTCAATTACGTCTCCTGTAGCTCTGAGTTTCATAATGAAATCACCGCACCGAGAGATAAAGTGACCGGCGTAAAGCTTCGAGATTTCCATCCTAATGTATTTATCCGCATCTGCACTGAATATCAAAAGCCCTCCACACACCTCATGTGTTTCTCTTTCAAGGCACTGCATCACTTTGAAAGAGTTACAACCTGAAGTAATTTAGGCCCATTCCCTTGGAAAATCATCCCGGTGTGTCCTTGAACGCTGAGCCTGCAGCCATAAAGCTCTCATCCGTCATCTGGATTGAGTCTCAGTTCCCGCGCTTGTTTGTCGGGACAGCGCGAGGGACGCTTTATCGTTCGACGTTTAGCCGATTTTTAATAAGAAAAATAGAGGCGACGCGGCTTTCTTTTGATTCCTCGGCTATTTATGTTTCCACTTCATCTCCCTGTTGTTAGAGGGCTCAATGTTTCCCGCATGAGCGGCTCCCAGAGCCAATTTAAGACGCTCCGGCGGGTGACTTGACCTCATCTTGAATTCATAAAGCACGAGTCAGCAAGTTCTTGAAGACATTAGGAATCCTCGGCCCAGTCACTCCTCTCTGTGCCGGTTAATGGGGTCACGTTGAGTTTGACAGACGCGGGAGGAGGAGTCTCGCGTCCACGTCCAAATGAACGTGGACGTAACGGCTCTCACGGAAATGCTAAGCGAGGCTTCTTTGCTTATGACAAGAAGTACTGAGGGCTACGGGAAATCTGCCGAAGAGTCCAACGCGGCGCGCTCGCCTTTTCAACTCTTGTGCAGATCTTGATGGATCTGTTCGGCTCCCAGCATCCAGTGGTAATATAAATATTTCCATCCGTGCTTCAATTTGAAATCAATTCTATAGCAAGTATTTATAGAGTAATGTTACGTTGCCACCGGTTAGTGGAGATACAAGCTTTACCCACGTGCAGGAGGTTTCTTGACTTTATATATTTCCTTCTTTCTGACGACATTTCAATTCTTTCAGGGACCTTTTTCAGGCTCGCATTACTTATCAAGCAAAGGACATGTGAATTTAGGGAGGTGCAGGCGGTCAAATTGACTTAGGATGCAAAACGCTGAATGAAATCTCACGAACCGTCATTTTTGCGGAGGATTTGATGACTAGCATCGCCACGCAGCGGGTTTCATCCTGCTTTGGTCGCTCCGTGAGTGACGCATTATCGTATTATTGAAAAAATACTGTTTTATGCCACGACGGATTAATTGTTTCCTACTTCTTGGAACGAGGACTAGTCGGGACGCCTACCTGCCGCTTCCCATCCCCCCTCCTGTCAAATCGGAGGAGTCGGCCCTCTGCTGGGAGAGTCTAAAATCAAGCAGCTTAAGGAAGCGGAGGGTTTTATACCTGCCACAAAAAAAAAAGAAAGAAAAAAGCTCCCTGCTGGATTTGCGCACAAGGCTAAGAGTTTGGGGACGCTCCACTTCAGTTTTAATTTAAGTGCATGCATGCGTACGAGAGAGAGAGAGAGAAAACTTCAACAATGGCGCGTGGATTTCCTCCCAAACTTCTCTCCTAGTTGGGATTAAGGCGCTGTCAGGGTACGGTATCATGGGAGTCTCTGCCAACGGAGAGATTAGGTTGAGAAATATTACCTGGAAGGCTTTACCGCGCTATCTTTACCGCGTGGCGTGCGGCTTCCCGCCGGCACTCAACGCACTTAGTGTTGTGTGTGTGTGTGTGTGTGTGTGTGTGTGTGTGTGTGTGTGTGTGTGTGTGTGTGTGTGTGTGTGTGTGTGTGTGTGGTCCGACACTTCTGCCGTTCGTCTGGCTCCCTGTGGGGGGGCGGGGGGGCTACCACGTCAGGCTACCACGTCAAGCTACCACGTGACGAACTGAGAAGACTTTGGTGTCTTTAACTCATCCACACCCAGTGCTGCCCCCCAACACACACACACACACACTCTGCATCTCTTCATCCTAATGAGACCGTTTGATTTGCAGACTTCCTTTGAGCCCCCGTGGGAGACGAGAAGTTGAAGTTTGTTCCCCTTGTTAACAGGCTCTCGCTGCCGGGATTCAAACCTGCGGCCCGCTGCCCCCCCACCCCCCCTCCCGAGAAACGTTATCTGTTGACTTCAAATGAAGAGGGGGCAGCTTTGTCAAGGCACACTGTGGCTCCTCCAGTGCCATTCAGAATAGTTTTAATTCCTCCTTTGAGCTTCTTTTTTTTTTTTTTTATCATTCAAGCACGTCTACTGTTTCAAGGAAGGGAGGCCAGCTTTAGATGCAACGCGGTTAAAAAGGGAGTAATGGAGGTTTAGGAGTGCCCTTGATGAAAATAGAGCCCTCTCCTCTGCAAAGAATGAGCTCTGCCGCCTTAAAATTCACCTTTATCTCCGGGTTGCACCAGAATAGGATTATAACCAAACGTATATCGGTAGATCGGCGACGGCTTCTTTTCACCTCGTCGTGAATTTCATTTCACATTCAGTTTAATGCTCATTTTGCATTTATTTAATCTCTCACTCAGTTTTCTTTTTTTGCGTTGATGAAATGGATTCATTAGTTTCCTGATAACTTTAAAATAAATCAGTTTTTAGGTTATTTAAAAAGTCAAACAATTCAAAGACTGTACTTGACCTTTACACCCCACGGCCCCCAAATTAGGGGACTCTGGGGTTCAGGTAAAACCAGAAAGATAATGATAAAATAATATTGTGTTGTTTCACATCAAATTAAACAGCAGAACGTGAGCTACAATAATTAACAAGCCGTTTTCAAATGCTCCAAACACAACTCACACAATAGTAAAAAGAAGAACTCAAGTGTCATATTCATAATTTGCCTTAAATCAGCTCACCGTCCAGTCTTCCGGGCCTAGCGACCCGTAGCTACGTCCTAGCAGAAGAAGCTAGCCACCAAAAAGCAAGAGGAGTCCACACAGACTCCAGCCATAGTTTTAAAGATCCTCTCCACCCAACCCCCACCGAGACACAAGCAAGAGAACACAGCAACACAAATCCCTTCGTCACTTCACGGTGCGCACATTCTGCTTACCTTTTGAAGTTTGGAAGAAGAAAAAGCATTTTATCCAGAACACCTGCACTGAGGAGTGTTCTCCACACATTCTGTGACCCAGTCAAATGGTTCCTGACTCGCAGGGGGCCGTGCTGGCCGGGGAAAGGAAGTATGACGACGCCTATATGCATCTCATTGGCTCACGTTGCTGTTAATCTGGTTTTGGTCCTAACAACTCAATTCTATTGGCTCCAAGGTTTCCATAGAGGTGTCAATCACTGACATCGACCAATCTTTGACTGAGACAGGGCCGTGCGTAACCTTCACGCGCCAGCCAGGTGAGAAGTGACCGTTACGCAGGATGACGCGCAGCTGAGACATCGAACTACCACCCCTCCCCCCCCATACAGGGAACATGAACATGGTCCCTATGGGGGTGGGGGGGTGGTCGAGACGGTTGTCTTTAGTGACCCTACCCCCCCCCTGCTTACCACAGTCACCAGACCACTGCATATATTTAGAGTTTACAGTTTGTTAAAATAAATGTTCCATTTTGATTCAACGTTCTGTTGCTTTGTGGTGTTTTTTGAATAGGTAGAAAAATTAAAATAAATATTCTTTACGCTTAAATTTTTTTATGCTGTATTTGCACGTGTTGAACCCCATTAGTAATATAAAAGTGATATATATATATATATATATATATATATATATATATATATATATATATATATATATATATATATATATAGTCTGGTACGTGAGAAAACAGATGGTTCCATTTTGTAAACCTCTCCTAAACGATCTTTACTAACGAGGCTCTAATTCTGTTCAGCTTCACTTATTCAAAGTCGACCTTTGCAGAGATGCTTGTTCATATATTGTGCTAGAATGCGGAGGAAAAAATAAACTACTAGCTGCATCGTTCCAAAGAGATAATTATAATAATAAGTGTTTTTTACAAGGCAAACCTGTAATTGTTTTAATTTGTGCTGTGTGCCATCTTCATTTAATCTTAACCAGTAACATATAGGCTGATATTTACACATCTGGAGTATTCTCACAAGTGTTTACTTTATTATAACACCAACATTATTCAAATAGCCCTTGTGGTAGAGGAGAAACACCCTTTTTTAGTTTGAGTATGTTTTTTGAGCAGAATCCTAAAATAAATAGTCTGGGGTGTAAAAGGTTAAAACCAGTGTTTTTTACATGAGGACATTGTTTCCTTCTCAAAGTTAATACCTCAAAGATTATTCTGATTGTGTGTGGAAGCAGATAAACACCCCTTTAAGAGTACTTATGGGAATTTAAAAGCTACGCTATCCCTCCACAATGTACCACTATCTACCTCTTGATGCTAAGCTAAGATAAGTAGCTGCTACTAAATATCTTTTTATTTAGTCACCGACTGCATCGCCCTACGAACCTGATGAAGCATCATCTTGAGATGACTAAAACACACGAAAAGCAGCTGATAAACACACGAAAAGCAGCTGATAAACACACGAAAAGCAACTGATAAACACACGAAAAGCAACTGATAAACACACGAAAAGCAACTGATAAACACACGAAAAGCAACTGATAAACACACGAAAAGCAACTGATAAACACACGAAAAGCAGCTGATAAACACACGAAAAGCAACTGATAAACACACGAAAAGCAGCTGATAAACACACGAAAAGCAGCTGATAAACACACGAAAAGCAGCTGATAAACACACGAAAAGCAGCTGATAAACACACGAAAAGCAGCTGATAAACACACGACAAGTCGGGGCAATGAATGGCGACGCCTCACTCTCTTCTACCAGGACATGTTTATTTACAGTGTTCCACAGGTACGTACAGAGAGACATCAATAGTTCCCACCTCCTGCACAAAGCACACTCAGCGGGGGGCGGGGTGGGGGGGGGCAAAGGGGACACACACTGTACACTGAGCTCAAGCACACCTGTTTTTACCCCCCCCCCCCGACAGAAAAAAGGACAGAGAGAACGAGAGGGCAGGGAGGGAGGAGGAGAGGGTATTTAAGACTCATCTTCAAATACAAAAGAACATGTACAAATCGTATAGCCTCCAGGCACTGTGCTCCCCATATGTACATCGTAACGGGCAGCGGCTCCGAGGCAGGACCGTCCATTTGAGATATGCAGGAACCGGGGCCCCCCCGGGAGGAACCGAAGTGCTGTGAGGTCGGATAGAACCCCGTGAGGGGGAACGACCTGCTGGACGAGGCCCGCAGCGCTGCATCATGGGACTGAGGAGTGGACGCCATATATTTTTTAATCTAATATAAATAGATTATTAAGCTGAGAAATAAATAAATAAAAATAAATGGGCAGAATAGCTTAAAATTTCAGGTATTAATTCAAATTGGGGGGGGGGGGGGGGGGGGGGGATATCTGAATGGGCACTTTGACTTACAGTACGTGCACATACATTCAACAGACATACATGCAACCTGATGACAAGAATATTCACTCACTCATGCATGTATGCACACACACACACACACACACACACACACACACACACACACACACACACACACACACGCAGATTTCTGCAGCCCGTCGCTCCAGAGCTTCAACCTCACATCTAGGTCGCACTAGGTAGTTGCACACGTCTGTCACTGCCCAGCGTTTGTCGGCTACAATCCACAATTCTAAGACTACATTTCCCAGAATGCACGGCACCACGATAAAAATATCGCGTACCTCAATCTCCTGACACATTCTGTGTGTGAAAAGGCAGCACGATCAAGAAATAATGGGACTAAAATACACGAAAAGCAGCTGCAGCGGCATTGGGCCACGAGGGAGGGGGGGGGGAGGGGGGGTGAAAAAGAAAAGAGAAGGCACACTAATGCCGTAATTACCGTCTCCATTGAAACACTGTGACACAGCCTTAGGGCATGGATTTTCTTGAGGGAAAGCAAATGACTAGAAAAAGCAGTATTACACCATCACTGAACTTTTGGACTAAAACACAACAGAAGAGAAGAAAAGAAAAAGCTTCTTTTTTTTTTTTTTTCATCTGAGGAGCCTGTTTGAAAAAAGACACATCCTTTAGGGTATATTTACATAAAAGCTCTGTAAAATATTCTTTTTTTTTCACCTATGTACAACACATGACGACATCAGAGAGAATAGCAATCAGACCAGGAAACAAATAAAAGGTTTAAAAAGAAAATCAAACAAAAACAATGCATCCGCGACCCAGGATGAATAAAGAGATGGAACACTACAACAACACACGTCGTCATGACGACGCATCGCCTTTTTTTCTTCTTTTTTCTTCTCCACGGATGAACAGAACACACTTATGCACACGTTTTTTTGAGAATGAGCGTCGACAATATTCAGAGTCCATATAAAAAGGCTTAACAATGGTCGTCAATGCACGCACACGCGCGCGTGTGTGTGTGTGTGTGTGTGTGTGTGTGTGTGTTATGCTGTTACGCTTTCCTGCAACACAAACCATGATCCACAGTAGCCCTTCAGAAAGCATTATTCATCCAACGTCAACTTCCTCTCGATAATTAATCACCAAATCCGGTTTAATACAATTTTTTCTCACCCTTGAGACGCGTTAACCGGCCTTTGTGGGAGGAGTCCGAGTGGGGCGTGGTTATTTAACTGCATGAAAGTCATATGTGTAGGTTGTAAAACAAAAATAATAAAATACAATCATTGATCAACAGGAGCCTTCCACTGACGCCATGTTGGTTAAGAACATGATACATTTATCCCTCAGGGCGTGTAAAAGGTCGACCCTCCCTCTCTATTTTCTCCTTATTATTTGTATGTACACATGCCTGTCACTGGGGCATCGTTATAAACAGATATGGTGTGTTACTCCACTTTTTTCCAGTGCTGTGGTTTCTCTGGGTTTTGGTCTCGTGATCTGAATGTTCTTTTGGTGGCGAGGCCCCCCCCCACCCCCTCCCCCCACACACACACTCTTTTTTTATTATTTTTTTACGCTTTGCTGACGTCGAGCTTTGTGTGGATGCTGTGGTCGCCGTGCACTTTGATTTCAATCGTATCCGGCTTGAGAGACTCTTTTCCATTTTCTTCCTTCAGCGGTAGCTTCCTGCGGTGGAAAAAAACAAGAGGGGGGGGGCAGAGAAAATAATTTGTGATTTGCAGCGCGGACGCATTACAGGAACTTTAAAGCACACTTACAATTAACGTGAACAGGCACAGACTTGTGAGTGTTTTTTTGTATGAAGCAGGCACACACAATAAATGCTAAATTAGGGCTGAATTACTGTCATGAGTGTGTGGGCCGGATGGTTTTCCCCACACGATGTGTACGGCCTGCTTTAGAGCCCACCGGTAATCACCTTTTAGACCTCTCGGTGCTTCAATGAGTGGCCAACATCGGGATTAATGAAGTTCAATTTAATTGAATGGAAAAGACAGCCGGGGTATTAAATATAAAAGCCTAAAACACATAAAAAAAACAACCACATTATTCATATTCATGCTTCACTTTATCCTGGATGGCTGGACACCACTTTGATATATATATATATATATATTTATATATATATTATATATATATCGTGGGGGGAGATCACAGTCTGAAATGCTGACTTTAAGCCTGAGATATCGGGCTTGTTTATATCAATATATCTAAAGGGCATATTTTATAGTAACTTTACCTCACAAAACCCCAAAAAAGTATACGTACATCCCACTTTAAAGAATCCAAAGTCCCGGCTAACGCTAACGTCATTGATTAGCTTATGTTTTGCTAACCTCCATCAACCCTGAACCAACTCTTAAATATTCTCCTGGCTTATGCAAAGGTTTTTTTTTTTTGTAACTGAAAACCTAAACACACGAGAGACCCCAAAGTCCCGGCTCTTATATATAATATACGCGCGTAATACATAATATATGTATTTAAAGTATAAACAAAGTTTACTACTCGGCTATTTAATGGAAAATGTCTCTTGGAGACAAATTAACAAACTTAAACCAGACAAGGATATATATATATATATATATATATATATATATATATATATATATATATATATATATATAAATATGCTATCACGCTGCATTATGGGAGCTTGACCAACGCTCGGGACTAAAAGTCTGGATATCTTTGTATCAGCTGCTTCAATTTAAAAACGTTGTTAAATCCCCAGAGCACACCTTAATGGGACCATGTGGTCTGCAGCGAGGCTTTACCAGAGTGGGCTTCAACAGGTCCTATATATGGGTCTGAAACACCCGATTTGAGGCTTTTAGTGTGATTATTAGCCGAGGAGCTCCACACGCCGGCTTCCCTTTGTCCTGTTGGTCCTGGTGGCTCTCAGAGTGCTGCACTAGACCTGAGTAACATGGCCTCGCAGCTCCCATTTGCCTTTGATTCATTTTGAGTGCCGGAGATGAAATATACATCGGTGTGTTATTTAAGCGCGAGCCATTTTGATTGGCCGGCCGCCTCTTCTCGGGCACTCCTCTCATCTAGCTTCCAGTAATTCAGCCGGACGACATCACAGCTTTATTTTAACGATAATTGTGGCCACAAGATGGAAATCTAATTCCCAATGATATGATGAAGAGAGCTTTTATCTGCATTTCCTCCTATGTCTGTTGATACAGAGAGTGGGTACAATAATACAGGGGCATAATGTGACTTAAACAGTGGCAGTTTCCAGCATTTATTAGAGCTTATGTGCTTTCTTTTAATGACCCACGTTCATATTCTCATTCTACCGCCACTCAAACTGTATTTGGACGTGTAAAAAGGGCCCGTTACTAGTTATTATTTTTAAAAAAGCCATATAAATCCTCCTTCCATGTCATGTTTAAAAGCTCTATCTGCATAGTTATTTATCAGCAAAGATTTGCTGCAGGAGCCCAATAAAAAAATAAAACACTTGTTTGACACGTTATGAATATTACGAACCGTGAAAGGCTGTCGTTTCGTTATGTAAATGAAGCCCAAGCTGGATTTACAGTCTCGAGGCAACATGTCCAACCACAGAAGACACAATGAACATTGAAAGTGCAAAATGTGAAGATAACGAGATGCATCTTTCTGTCGAAGCTCCAGAATCCCGACTGGCTTCACCTCATCACCGCCTTCACCTCGTTCCCCGAGTTCACAGCCTCCTATTTCCAACTCCTGTTAATCATTCGGATTTGTTCGTCACCTTGCACGAAGAAGCATAAAGCATCCGTCCATCGCCGCCGCCTGACTCAGAGGTTCTGCTCCATCGCCTCTCTTGGCCATAAAAAAACCCCAAAATAATTAGCATTTTTCTGGGCTGCAGAAAATACGAGAAGAAATGTCTTTGGAAGTTTTTCGTGTATTAATCCACGAGTGGAATTTACAACTGTAGCGACGAGTGATTCTAGCGACGTAACATTCACCTTAAGGTGCATTTGATTAGTTAGTAATGCACAGAATGTACTCGATGGAGCTTTAATCTTTTAATAAAGTATTTATATCTCCAATTGAGTCTCAATGATTTCACAATATTGGACATTTTTATGACGTAACCAGTGAATAGTCCATTTAAAAAGGTACAAACAGTACTTCTAGACAAGGTTTCCCCCGTCGTGGCCAGAAGGGGGGTTCCCCTTTGGTGAAGTTCCTGCACAGAGGAACACATTTCATGTCCCATTAGCGCCACGCAAACCCAGACTGGACGCCGGTTTCCTCACCGTATGGGACGGCCTCTCTCTGGAGGGCGGATGCCAAATCAAGGAACGTTCAGTGAACACATCGACGCCGGCAGCTGCTAATAATAAACACGTGATGCGTTGACCACGAGCCTCTTTTCAACAACGTGGGAGTCAAGTACGATTGTTATAAAAGGGGATCGGAGAGGATTTGACCCCCGTCCGACATCTGGAAATGTGTTTTCTATGAAATCTCCATGTTGGACTGTCGCCTGTAAAAACTGTTTTACTCAGAAGTTCCATTCAAAATAGTGTTTTGGGACACAAAGCAGACGCCTCGCGCCGGGCCGGGGGGGCCACGAGGGCGCGAATGCAGATGTGCGCCTGCAATCTGGGAGCTTCTAAGTGACACCAGAGTGCAGCAGCGCCGACTCATGTGCGCTCCTTCCAAAAGCCTCTTAGCGTCTCCACACAACACGCAAAATCACACTTAATTAAATGTCCAGAGTTTGAAATGTAAGAGCACAAACTGTCTCGTGTATGAAAAAGAACAAATCAAGTAATCCAGAGTCCCTGTCTTGATAAAGTGTTTGCACAACAACGTGCACACTCACTGCTGTGCTTCTGCCACGTTACGCAACGCAGGGGCCGAGCTCGCGTTAGCCATCACCCCCCGGGATATAAATCATGTAGAGAGATAAATAATATAAATAAAGGATCCAGCCCTGTGTACATAATACAGTTATCATATCGCCACTCTTTTGTGTGCTCTGAAATGTTATTTACTTCCTCGCGTCTGTCGCTGCAGGATACAGTCGACAATCCATCACCGGAGCGCGAAGACGCCCCAAAAGGCTGCTGGAGAGCATCGTTTAATACGGAGTCTTATCAGGTCAACATATGGACTTTGTTTAATTAGAAGCATTCGTCCCCCGAGAGTTGAACATCAGCACAGAACTCTTCTGGAACTCAACACTCTGATGGAAGTGAGGATGGAGCCACTGCAGACGCCCCTCAACCGCCTGTCACCTCACCTCACACACACACACACACACACACACACACACACCTCCTCATCTGTGCCACTTAGCACTGTGTGCGCTCGTGTCGATATCGTTGATATTGCCGCGCAGCGTTTGCTTATTATCACGAAGCCTCTGCAGACTGTTGGCGTCCTGCAGGAGGATCCGAGCTTCATATCACCTCCAGCGACGGCTCATTATGCACACTTCATCTCAGGAATATTAAACTGACTTCATTCTCTCTCCAGCTCAAAGAACAATTACATTTCTTACACAACCAGGGTCTTGTCCATCGTTCCTATAAGTTATGGAACCGATTGCTCTGCAGAACACGCCTCCACATCACGAGGTTATAAAAAAGTATTTGCATGTTCTGTAATGCCTCATTTAAAAACATCCAAACTGTCCCTCTAAGGTGCGTTAAGACACTTTTATATGTATATAGAATTATAACAGAGAACCTGAGTTACAAACAGTTGGAGTATGTAAAAAAAAAGTGCATCATGGGAAATGTAGGCTGCAGTGAGATCTCAGCCTCCGCTGCAGGGAGTAGGTCTTATTTTATTGAAGTGCAATACTACATTTCTTCAACTATTTCATATGTATTTACGTATTTAAGTCTCATTTAATCTTTAACTTTGTCTCAATGCTTTGAGGGATTCCACCTTCGCTCACGTGGCGGTCAGCGCCGCGCTCTGTGAACGCCGCTGGAACACGACGCCGACGCACAGTCATGCAGTCTGGGCAGGCAGGCGGCCCGAGAGCTTAGTGACTCAGCAAAAAAACAACCCCCACCCCCCCCACCTCCTCGGTGCCCTCTCTCTGCATCCCAGTCACTGGGCTGCACGCTGACAATGTTAACACCAGAATGGCGTCGCCCGAGGCCAATGAATCAGACTCTGTGGTGCCTCGTGCACGAAATAACGCCGAGACCAAATACGGAACTATATTGTACTCTGAATTTCACGGGGGGGTGGGGGGGGGTGGGGGGTGGGGGGGGGGGGGGCACGCTGCCTGATGAGAGGAGAAGCTAAAGTATGCGTCTCGGACATGCAGTACTGTGGGTCACGTAGACTACATGCATCATCTATATAGAGATATACAGAGACACAGGAAGCACATAGAGTGGAGACGCATGCACGACATGAATGTACACACAGCGCATGCAGACGAGGCTCTCGAGGTGAACTCACTGCACACACATGGATGTTAGTGAATAAGACGTAATCGAAGACATACTGTGGTTGAAAAGGTGGTTGGGCGGCGGTTGTAGGTGTACCTACAGTAAATGGTACAAATAAGTCCCCTTTTCTCATTCACAGTGCATATGTTGAAGAGGATCCTAGCACATGTTTCACTGCGCTATTCATATCGACTTGAAAGGTGCAAATTAATGTTGCAGACTGGTTGAGAGCACAGAAAATGAAAAACTAATACCAATCCCCGACACCATTTAAAGAGTAATATGCAAAAAGTCTTTGACAAATTGAGAAACCTTTTCTTTTTTCACAAATGGAACTTTCTTTTTTTTTGAGGCTGGTTACATTTGGATCACATATTGATGTCTTTGTCAAGGTGTGCATCCATTCATTCAGGTCTCTCACATGCAGAAACACTCACAGGTAGGCGGCCTTGCCCTCCTCGATGTCTTTGCCCTTGCCGCCGGTCGTGCTCTTCTTGCTGCACAGCGTGCGCGTGATGCACATCAGCAGGCCGCAGTGACGCAGGAAGAAGCAGCTGACGTCCACCAGCACGAGGAGCAGCAGCAGCGCCCCCAGGCCCAGGCCCACCACCGTCCCCAGGCTCATGCCGCTGAACAGGGATTCTGCTAAGGCAGTGAAACACACACGCAGACACACACACACAGAGGGGGAGGACACTGTTAGCAATGTGGGTTCACACGCTAAGCTGCACACAGAGGTCAGAGGTCAGATGGAGCTGCTGGATATTCAACGTGTCAACTAAAAGAGTTTCGCGGCCGTTACTTTCAAGACCACTCGGAGGTCAATGGATTCCTCCGCAGACAGTTGGATGGGTTCCAACACCGAGAGAAGTCCTGATCCACAACCACTGGACTCCCGGCACCCCTCAGTGGACCGTCTTGATTATTAGTGTGAATCCACCAAAACAAAAAAAGGAATTTCAGACTTACAGGCTTTTTTTTTCCCTTTCTCATTAGCATCCAATGGAATAAAAGTTCCCAAGAATGAAATAAACGATTTAAAAGGAGATCTACAGCGGAAACAGGCTTCACTTTATTTTATTTATATGAGCAGAAGCTCTGCAGCTCTGTATTTACGCCCGAGCCCTGCATCTCCTCTCCATCATGAGCGAACTGTCCCGCTGCACTCAAGCTCTCAGCTAAAAGTTACAAATGCACTAAAAGAAAAGACACACACACACACACACACACACACACACACACTGAGCTCTCAGCTCGGTCGGGAACAAGCAGCAGGGCCCGCATTCAATTCAAAGTAATGGGAAAATGAAGGCAGTGCAGCAAAGAGAGGCTCCCAGTGGGCACCGCTGAATGGACCTGTGCCCTGAAGTGATCCCGGGTTGAGCAAACTGAGCAGCCACCGGAGCATCGGGCCGACAGCTGGAGGTCAGACCTTGCCGGGAGTAATCAGCGGCGCCGGAGTGAACTTCCCTACTTAAGAAGGCTCGTGCGCTCGTTCCGTAGCCGGCGAGTTCAAAGGAGGAGCAGACGTTGATATGAAAGTGCAGCCGGAGACGTCTTGCACTTAAAAAAAGACCCCCGATGTGGAGCGAGGCCGAGAGCTGAAGACATTCAACACGCAACTTACCCTAAAGGTTCTAAAGCGGCGACTCGAAGCGGCGAGTCGTAGCGGGGAGTTGAAGCGGCGAGTCGAAGCGGCGACTCGAAGCGGCGACTCGAAGCGGCGAGTCGAAGCGGCGAGTCGAAGCGGCGACTCGAAGCGGCGAGTCGAAGCGGCGACTCGAAGCGGCGAGTCGAAGCGGCGACTCGAAGCGGCGAGTCGAAGCGGCGAGTCGAAGCGGCGAGTCGAAGCGGCGAGTCGAAGCGGCGACTCGAAGCGGCGAGTCGAAGCGGCGACTCGAAGCGGCGAGTCGAAGCGGCGAGTAATATATAATATTACTATAATATAATACTAATACTACATATAATAATATTATTGTATTATATAAATACTAAAAACATTCATAATGGATAATAAAGTTATTGACGTGGACATAAAACGCATTTACTCCTAAATTGAAAACTGGAAGGAAAGTCCGACGTATTAAAGAAATTGTATTAAAGTGTCTGAAATAGTGAAATCCATAAACATCCGATGAGCAGCAGCTTGACAATCTGACGTTGCATTGATATCAAATAAAAATATAAATGTGCTGTAGAAGAATCCAAAGTTGGGGTGCACGGTGTCTTTGGTGGATATAGAGCTTCTAAAAGGGGGAAAGGAATTTAACGTATTTAAGAGTAAACGTAAAGTAAATATTGTTTGAAGCCTGAGATTATTGTGGAGAAAAAGCCCCAAAAAGATTCCTCCCCGAAGCTGCTCAGATCTCGGCACGCGTCAAACTGTGTTTTTAGGGGAACAGCCAAGGTGCCTTCAGACAACTGGCCAGGGAAAATAAAACCCACAAGAGAGAAAGTGATGTAAAACAAAAAGGTCAAACACAAACAACGTAGTCGTGATCATTTCCTGTATTTACTCGATTTAAAGGGCCAGCGCAGAGAGAAGGAATGAGGTCATTCTGAAGGATCACCTGTGGAGGGCTTCCTCAGGTCAGTCATGAACTGAATAGTAAAGTAAATACCAGCGCCCCGATTTCCTTTTTCTTCATAAAACTAAATATGTATTTTCTTTTTAAGTAGGTAAAAGAAACGGGCATAATTCCACGTTCTGAATCAGCTAACAAGCTCCACAGTCTCTGATTCAACATTGTCTAGTTTGGCAGTGATTAAAATCACATTCTTTCACCCCAGCTGTCCAGTTTGCATTCAATATGCTCAGTTGCAATTATTTCTGCATGGCAGCCTTAGTTACTCCCCCCCCCCCTCCCCAAGTTTATTGTATCATTATTAGCCCAATTGGAAATATTTAATTGGCAGGTAGCTCCCCTCGCCCGAGGCCGCTACCTGCTGTTGTTTTTAAAGGTGGATGACTGTGAACACTCTGAAGCCGCCAAGGCATCGATTAAAGATTAATCCAAAGAGCATTCGGGGCTCCATATTGGACTCGATTCATCTGGTGTGGGGGGGGCCAACGAGGTGCTTCAGTGTGATGAAGTAGCTTAATATCGTTGGAGGGAGGCAGTGTTTACCTCCGTCATGCATCACCTTGGAAGACAAGCAGAAGGGATGCAGCCTCTTGGAAATAACCAATTCCTTCTGGGGAGGGACTCGACTTTTCACAAACTCTCCATTAACCCTTTGGCCGACTCCTCCTGATTACTCCTTGACGAACGGGCCCGTTAGCGTTGGATCCGACTCGTCCTCCTTTGACGATACAAACTCATTAGGCCCGAGCGCTATTGACCGGCGCTCCGTCGGATCCGAGAGGAGGCGCCTCGATTGATGGCGACCCCGCGGGCCGCTCATTGATTGGGAAGGCGGCGGGCGCTAATCTGTCGGGGGGGACAAACATAATCATTTGCGGACGCGAGCGAGCGAGGATTCTTCCCGAGTGCTTCGGAGTGTTGAAGGGAAACTTTTTTTTGAGGAGGCCCTCGGAGAGTCAAACGTAATCATTAAATCCGGTTTGAAGGAGAGTCCGCCCCCCCCTGAAGGAAACGCCTCCATGTGACTCGAGTGCACTCGAGAGCCGGCGGAGAGGAGAAAAAAAGACTCAACGAACATGAACACGCTTAACAACCGACCCCCCCCCGAAAGACCTCAAAGAGATGCTCTTCTGTATTTACTTTTGTGTCATTTACAATTCAGCTGGTTGCGATACTTGACCGTTAGAAGTCAATAAAAATGCTTTTTTAAATTATTTTTACAACGTATTATGAATATTTATTAACTATACTGGTCTGTAAGTCAATATCAACACATCAGAAGTATGTTTTTAATGCTTTGTAGTAATTTGATGGCAGGTATTTGTACATTAATGCTGCTCATAATGTCCACGAGTCACGAGACTGAAGAAGAAAGTGAACCGCCCCCCCCCCCCCCGTCTTGCTTATGATCAAATATTTACCTAGCCGAGGATGATCTGCTCCCTCGGAAACGAGATCCTTTGTTCGATGAATAAATGAGTGAGCGCAAACGTGTAAACATCCCCGCTGCTCTCGTCGCCGCGGTTACGGGACGCATGTTTCTCCCCCCCCCTGGTGGCCGACGGCGGCGGCATCTTCAGTCCGCGTTCTCGGCTTCAATCTATTTTTGTTTCTGGTGTTCGGTGTCATAATAATAAAATCCTCAGGTGAGCGTTGGATGGAGACAATAGAGGCGATTGTCGCCGCTTTGAAAATAATAATGCCGTTCATTCTACAAAATAATAAATAAAAGAGTGAAATGATTAATGTAATGGACGGCAATGAAAGGACACAATTCCCATTTGATTTGCTGGCGACGCTTCCAGGAAACATTCACATTAATTCTTCATGTGCTTTTGATGGAAATTATTGCGACACTCCTCCGACAAACTATGACGTTTAAATCAAGAGGAAACATCCAGCCGCCACAGCACAGACCGGTCAGACCGGTCCACTACGGGTCAGACCGGTCCACTACGGTCAGACCGGTCCACTACGGGTCAGACCGGTCCACTTCGGGTCAGACCGGTCCACTACGGGTCAGACAGGTCCACTTGGGGTCAGACCGGTCCACTACGGGTCAGACCGGTCCACTACGGGTCAGACAGGTCCACTACGGTCAGACCGGTCCACTACGGGTCAGACCGGTCCACTTCGGGTCAGACCGGTCCACTACGGGTCAGACAGGTCCACAGACCGGTCCACTTCGGTCAGACCGGTCCACTTGGGGTCAGACCGGTCCACTACGGGTCAGACCGGTCCACTACGGTCAGACCGGTCCACTACGGGTCAGACCGGTCCACTACGGTCAGACCGGTCCACTACGGTCAGACCGGTCCACTACGGGTCAGACAGGTCCACTACGGTCAGACCGGTCCACTACGGTCAGACCGGTCCACTACGGGTCAGACAGGTCCACTACGGTCAGACAGGTCCACTTCGGTCAGACCGGTCCACTACGGTCAGACCGGTCCACTACGGTCAGACAGGTCCACTTCGGTCAGACCGGTCCACTACGGGTCAGACAGGTCCACTTCGGTCAGACCGGTCCACTACGGTCAGACAGGTCCACTTCGGTCAGACCGGTCCACTACGGGTCAGACAGGTCCACTACGGTCAGACCGGTCCACTACGGTCAGACCGGTCCACTACGGGTCAGACAGGTCCACAGACCGGTCCACTTCAGTCAGACCGGTCCACTACGGGTCAGACAGGTCCACAGACCGGTCCACTTCGGTCAGACCGGTCCACTTCGGGTAAGACCGGTCCACTTGGGGTCAGACCGGTCCACTACGGGTCAGACAGGTCCACTTCGGGTCAGACAGGTCCACTACGGGTCAGACCGGTCCACTACGGGTCAGACCGGTCCACTACGGGTCAGACCGGTCCACTACGGGTCAGACTGGTCCACTACGGTCAGACCGGTCCACTTCGGTCCATACGAAAAGCACTAAGAGTGTTAACGTGTCCAGAAACCAGAGCTGGAAACAGACAATTCAGTAAAAAAAGCAAAGCCGTCTGTTCTATTAAATCTGCATGAAAAATTTAAGAAATTATATCATAATAATCCACCTACAGCGATCAATTTGACCCAGATGGACGTGATTATGATTAGAGGGTTCCGCTGCTGGAGAGTTTAATCGGCATCACGCTGTCAGATAAATAAAATGCAACGGACAAACGCAGTGTTACGTCCACGTAGAGCACGAGTACCTCGTTACCGAAACGGAGCTCACTTCATCTCCCACAACGGGAATTAAAGAGGCGGGCGGTTGCCATGGATACGCTCATCTACCTGATTTTTCCTCTCGCTGCAGGAAGAGCTTATGCTACTTTTATCCACTTCATTATCAGATTAGGATTTAAGATACAAAACATGGAACTGATTATTACAGTTTGAACTACACCGTGAATCCACCGGTTGTCACTCCCAGTTCAGCCATCACTGGGGCTTAGTGGACCCCCCCAGTTCAGCCATCACTGGGGCTTAGTGGACCCCCCCAGTTCAGCCATCACTGGGGCTTAGTGGACCCCCCCCCCCCAGTGTCTCAGGAGACAAGAGGCTTGGAGCTCTTTATGCCACTGGGAATTCATTAAGGTATTCCTCAATATTCCTTTAAGCCCCGGAGCGTCCTAATAATTTAACAATCCAGGTTCGTGCTGCGGCCGTCAGCTCTGACAGTCGGCGGTCGCCGACGTTGCTTAATGGCAACGCTGGCCGACCGTAACGTTGTCACGGCGACGATGTCGGAAAGGAGATCTCGGGGGGTCGACGCGTGCAGAACAATCCGGGGTTGGAGACACACGGGGTTGTAATTGGGAAAGAGGGAGGAGGACAGAGCGGTGATTTAGGAGGTGAAGAGGAACACTTTGATTTGAAAAAGGAACCAAGGGCGTGTTTTCTTAAAGGATTCTCTGTGAGCAGAAGGGGGGGGGGGCATCCAACCTGTTGCACACTTACATAATACCCTGCAGGATGCATAATACAGAGAGAGAGAGAGAAATATCGGTTGGTTAGAGATAGAAGTTTGGTGTCGAGAAAAGAAAAGTGACCTGGGGGGGGGGGGGAGGTGCGAATCACTTTTTTTAACCATGCGTGTTCTGGCTAACAGCGTGTTGCACGCTGCACATTTCAAAGCCTCAGCTTCCTGCACACCGCCGCGCATGTTAACCCCCAAAATGGCCCGGAGAAGACAACGAGAACACCTCCTGCACCACGACGCCGTTTATTCTAAAAGAGGTCGTCCGAAGTTTGTGTTCTGGCTGATTCGACCGTCTGCTTGTTGGTCTTTTTGAGTTAAAAGGAGCCGGACGAGAGGGGATATTTTAATGAAGAGAGATGCAGCCCGAGGGTGTCTGTTTGGGTTCTCTCTGGAGGGGGACCCCCCCCCCCCCTTATAACGAACCCCGAGTGCCCGTTTACACCGACAGCGCCTGCAATGACGTTTAGCAGCCAGTCGCTGTCGCTCTTTAACCAACGAGGAAAAGTGGATGCAATAACTAAATAAAAAAGGTCAAATTCCAGCTCCAAAGTTGTCCGTTACCTGTGATGTCGGGTTTCTGCGGCATGAAGAACTGATAGAAGGTGGGCTCCGACAGGCCCTTCACGTTGCGCGCTGTGATTTCCACCTCGTATCTCGTGTTCCACTGCAGCGGCTGCAGCATCGCAAAGTCATTGGCTCCCGGCACCAGCTTGGTCATCCACTGCTCCTCCTTATCCTGAGGATGGGAAAGGGGGGGGGGGGGGGGGGGGCATGTAAAAGAAATGCTTCACACGCTTGAATGAACTACAACTTTAAAGTTGAGAAATGGAGTTGCGGTTGTAAAGAAAAAATAGCTTAAAAAGGTAATCCTCTGTTTTCATCAAGTCTTTTCTCTTTCTCCCCTTCCTTCCTTCCTTCCTTCCTTCCTTCCTTCCTTCCTTCCTTCCTTCCTTCCTTCCTTCCTTCCTTCCTTCCTCGTGTTTCCACGCGACATTGATTGCAAACGGAGGATTGGATGAATTCAGAGATCTGCTGTGTGCTCACCATTCTCGCCTCCTTGGCATCACTTCCTCCCGATGTTCGAGGACAGAGGATGTCTGGATTGCCAGGTGAATATGATGTATGTGTGTGTGTGTGTGTGTGTGTGTGCGATCACTCGGGCGTGAAGCTCTGGACTCGCCGTCCCTTTTCCCCGTCCGACCCGCGGAGCGTCTCTTTGTGCTTCCCGACAGTCGCTCGCCTTATCTTTGTATGTTTAAGCTGCTTTTTTTTTTGGTGCAATTTTTACACACAAAACACTGAAGCGGATGAGTGAACTCTGACAGCTCGCTCTTTTTTAAAACGGTGGATTAAAAACAAAGTGACACGGGGACAGAAAAACGGGCGAACGTTATTCATTCCCACCGTCACATTCTCCATCAAGAAAAGAGGCACATTTAAAACTTAAAGAGAAACCTTCGGATGGTCCTCGTTTTATTAATGCATTCATTGTATTCAGGCTGGAATGGAACATGAACCCTAACTGGGAGTTCTGCAGCTGGATTGTGGAAACCGGCCGTGATGGACATCCTCACCGGCTTGTACTTGACGATGTACTCCACGATGGGCATCCCTCCGTCGTCCTGCTTCACCAGGCCCAGCCTGTAGGCCTTGCCCATCCCTCGCTGCCCGTGGACCGCCGGAGGACTCGGCTCTCCTGCAGGAGACACGAGGAGGAGATGCGAAACACAGTATGTGTGTGTGTGTGTGTGTGTGTGTGTGTGTGTGTGTGTGCGTTGCCAAGGAGCGGGCGGCGATGTGAGATATAGAAGGTTTAAAGCTGAATTAAATTAAATTAATATGACGAGGCAACTCCCACTGCCTGGCTGTAACTAATGTTGACTGGAGGTTCTTATTATTAACAGTATTTTGCTAATTGGGTCTTCTTTATAACATTCATTCTCAGTAGCTGCTGTTTAATATTTACGGTGGAAATACTTTTTCTCTGGATTCGCCGAGATTTACTGCAGAATGCCAGAATAAATAAAACGCTCATCATAAAAAAAAATCCCCCTGCAGTATATAATTTAAATAAAACGCAGCACTTTTACATCGAGGCACAGATTTTGACGGGATCTTTTCCAACCGCCAATAATGTGGATTCATGTCACTGAAATATGAAATATGAGGCGCGTGTTACTCATTTCAATTATTACTTTGAATACATTCTGCAATTCTTTTCACGTGCTGCATTTCATTTTGTGAAACCAGGACACCAATCTCTCTCTCTCGTGTGAATCCACATACATTTTCATAAAACATAGGAACGCCAATGCCGATCATGCTGGGATGTGCCGGTGATGAACAATAAAGCATAAAGCCATCGATGATGACAAGTGATTATGACCGGAGTCGTGAGGGAGCTGCGAGCTTACGGATGGGTATGGTCTGGAAGCTCTCCGTGTGGCTGAACTCTCCCTGACCCTTCCCGTTGACAGCTGCCACTCGAACCTCGTACGTCGTGTTGGGCTCCAGCCCCGTCAGCACCACGGTCGCTGGAGAGAGAGAGAGAGAGAGAGAGAGAGAGTTCACGTCACCTGGACATGTGGCCACCTTCAATCAGGTAGCTGGCAGAGTGCATCTCCCAGTTCAATGTGGAACAAGTCAACTGGTCCCAGCTTGTTGTCGTCGGTGGCCGCGGCGCTGTCCAAGGTGCTGAAATCGAGCGAATGAGCTCCGGAGACAGGCGGCGTCAACAAAGCCACGTCTCGTATTTAATATGTGGCTGTTTTTTAAAAAATTTTATTGGCCTACATTTGCACAAACTCATCGTTCTGGGCCACGTCCTCACTTTAAAACTATAAGAAGTGAGAAAGTAAGACAAGCGTATTCCATTCTGACCTATATTGATTATTGAAGAAAACGGGGAGATGCTCATCGATCGCACCGCGTTCAGATTATTAACATCCAGAGTGTCTTTACGTAACTTCCCCGCAGCAGAGGCAGTGTAATGAGCGCCAGTAAAAGTTGTTGTTTTTAACACATTAAACACTCCAATGGTAATAGGTGCTTTCTGCAGTTCTTTAGTCCTGGAAACTGGAAAACAAATTCTGTAATGTGTTACTTACCGAGCTATAAACGCATTCAAATGAAACAAGTCCAAGCGTCTCATTAAGTCGTGCAATGATCTTCTGAAGCGGCTTCTATGACTACATTGAAGCCACTTACTGCATTGCAATTAGTCACTATTTTAATATTCCATTAAAAAAAAAACGGGAGACAGATTTAAATAAACAGGCGGTAGATTATTAACTTTATTTGATCTTCTTCTTCTTAACTGTTAGACGTGCTACCTGTGGTTTAGTGGTCGCCTCGCTGCATCTACATATTGTAATTCACTCTGAAATGAGGGATATTGGTGATAAGCCCTCCCTGCTCCGTGCTGCTTATCACACGACCGTTAGTCCTCCACCTTCCATTTGATATCCATCCCTCCATCCCTCCATCCCTCCATCCCTCCATCCCTCCATCCCTCGCCACGCTGAGGAACCAATTTAAAGTCGTAAAGCACACGAAGAGGAGGCGCCACGCCGGGGTTCTGGCCCTCTCCCCCACGAGGCGTTCAAGGTCCGCCGAGAACCAACGACTTCTCAGGGTCGCGGGACGCCGTCCTTGTGTGTGCGCTTGGTGTTCGACCTGATGCTAATCTGCCACGTGGAGGCCGGGAATTGTTTTGAGATGTGAATGGGTGCATTCCATCAAGTTTTTAAATGATTTCTTAATTACGATTTCTTCAAAATAAATTGTAAATGTACATGCAGATTGATTAGTAAAGTCTGTCAAGAATAATTAATAAACTTTGACAAGAATGCGTCAATAAACTGCTAAATAGCATTAATGAGGCCTTCATGTTCTACATTGAGTACGACCCCCACTCACTCTGGATGCTGTGGGACTTGACGTCCCTCCAGTCCTGCGAGGCCACCTCCTTGTACTGGACCAGGTAGTAGCTGATGGGCACGCCGCCGTGTGAGTCGGGCTTCATGAAGGTGACGGTCGCCAGGCGCTGGGAAACGGCCGACAGACGCACCGAGTACGGGTTCGATGGGACGTCTGAAAAGGAACAAACAAACAATGCCGTGTCTCTCACATCGGTTCAGAGCTGTGACGCCGCTCCGAGAGATTTCTTTTATTTCGTCGATGACCATAAATGCATTTTCTAACTGAAGATGAAAGCACTTCCAATGCTGCACCGTGTGTGCCTTCTACCCATTACATCACTGTCATGCCCCAAATCAAACTAAATATAGACATCATGGCTATCACACGTGGAAACCATGAAAGCAATTCAACACACTTTAGGTCAGTGTGAGTGGGAAGTGGAGGGCTTATTATCATTATAGCCACACACCTACACACCGCTTCTTCACTCCAGGTTTAAGTGTAAAGAAGTGATGAGTCCTCGCAGTTTTTATTAAAGATTACCCACTCAAACTTTGACAACTACGTGAGCGTGTGTGTGTTTCACCTGCGTGTGTCAGAAAAACTTCCCAAACACATCGTTTTCCTGCCAGACTCCACGTCAGGTCAGCCCCTTTCTCTCCTCAGCTCGAGCAATTCAATCTGCACTAAAGATAATTGGACTGCACTGCTGTGTATTAGCCTGCGCTACCGTAAATTAGGAGGTACTTCAGTAAATAGAGAGCGCTATGGTAAATCAGCTGGCACTATTTGAGATTAGGCTGAATAGAGGTGAAGAGTAGTCGTGGAATTTAACAAAGCTATTACCATTAGCAGAGAGAGGAGGTCTTATGAGAGCCGTGACTCAACAAGGTGTGGGATCCCTGACCGCACACACACATTCACAACGAGGTCAAGGGGCCACCCCATAGTGGCCATGCTGCACACTCACCTGCCTGGGCCAGAATGAACTCCTGGTATCGAACGCCGATGTTGTTCCTGGCGGTGCAGTTGTAGCGGCCGAAGTCCCTGTCGGACAACGGAGTCACCTGGAAGCAGAAACAGTCTACGATGTTGTGATGCTCACAGGAAGAGAGAAACGTCACATCTAGAAGCTGCAGCTGTCGATATGTTGACGCTAGCGATGGGTCACGTTGACTCGGCGTGCATCGTAAAGAGCGGCGGACGCCGTATGCATCTCTGGATGCAGAAGATGCTACGCCAACATCTGCTTCCCGTGCATAGCAACCCCAAAAAAGAGAGTCCCGGACTTGAACCCACCTCCAGCACGGACTTGCTGTCGGCGCTGTACACCCGCGTGTTGGCGGACCCCTCGGCGGAGATGGTGAAGCGCTCCCTCCTCCACAGCATGGTGGCGGGGGGGTTGGACGTCACATCGCAGCTGATGTTCACCGGGTTCCCCTCCCACGAGTAAAAGATGGTGTGGTTGGTCAGGAACTTCGGGATATCTGTCCCAAAAACAAGCACACATAATATCTCTCATTTATGTATTAAATCAGCTTTTTGTTGTTGTTGTGGCGCTAAACCGAGACATAAACTGCTAAAAGATTAATTTGCTGCAGTGCCAGGAGTTTGTGGCAGTCCAATTAAAAACTCAAATCAAAAGGTGAAGCTGTGCTGCGTGATCAAAGGCATCAAATGACTTGCTGAGACTTAACCCGCAAATTCCTCAAAGGGAGAAGAAGAAGAAGAAAAAAGAAAAAGCATTTCATGCACGCTTCCCAAACTCCATCTGCAACGTTTGGACTTGAGGCCGCCGCCCGCTGGAGGGGGAGGGGGGGGGGGGGGGGGGGGGGGGGGGGCGGTAATGGCGGACCGCGGCGGCGCAGTCGGCCTCGCCTCAGGCGGAGAGGCGTTCTGGTTGTTGCAGGATTCCATTAAAGAGACGGATGCCTGGTTCTCCGTCACAGCCGAGGACGCGCTCGCCGCCCGCAGCCTGCAGCGACTTAGTAAATGAGTTCATTAGTCGGGTGGCGACGGCTGGCTCAGCATCACTGTGTCGGGGGGGGGGGGGGGGGGGGGGGGGGGGGGAAGGGGGGGGGGGAGTCTGAGCATGCAGTTTTCTTTTTGTTTCCTCCCACGACGATTTCATTCAGACGTCTCTTCAACTACGTGAACCTTGAAGTCACCTCAGAGGAGGAGAACATTGTCTTCAACATGACAACGGAGGTGCAGAACGTCTTCACCTCACTGAGTCCCTCTCTCTCTCCATCTCTCTCTCCCTCTCTCTCTCCATCTCTCTCTCTCTCTCTCCATCTCTCTCTCTCCCTCCATCTCTCTCTCTCTCTCTCTCCATCTCTCTCTCTCTCTCTCTCCATCTCTCTCTCTCTCTCCATCTCTCTCTCTCTCTCTCTCCATCTCTCTCTCTCTCTCTCTCCATCTCTCTCTCTCCCTCCATCTCTCTCTCTCTCTCTCTCTCTCTCCCTCCATCTCTCTCTCCATCTCTCTCTCTCCCTCCATCTCTCTCTCCATCTCTCTCTCTCCCTCCATCTCTCTCTCTCTCCATCTATCTCTCTCTCCATCTCTCTCTCTCTCTCTCCATCTCTCTCTCCCTCCATCTCTCTCTCTCTCTCTCTCTCCATCTCTCTCTCTCTCCCTCTCTCTCTCTCTCTCTCTCCATCTCTCTCTCTCCCTCCATCTATCTCTCTCTCCATCTCTCTCTCTCTCTCCATCTCTCTCTCTCCCTCCATCTCTCTCTCTCTCTCTCTCCATCTCTCTCTCTCTCTCTCTCCATCTCTCTCTCTCCCTCCATCTCTCTCTCTCTCTCTCTCCATCTATCTCTCTCTCCATCTCTCTCTCTCTCTCTCCATCTCTCTCTCCCTCCATCTCTCTCTCTCTCTCTCTCTCTCTCAGCTTCAAGGTGGAAAGAACGCTCCCGACCAAAACAAACCAAGAAGCACTTCCCATCTCTTCCCATCAGGCGACGCAGCCGTTCTCATAATGAAGCTCATAATTCCGAGGCCGAAACGGAGATCTTTAACTTCAGAGCTTCAGACCTCATTAGGCGGGGGGTGGGGTGGGGGGGGGGGGGGGGGGGGGGGGGGCCCCCCAACAACCAGCGCTGAGGGATGGATGCGCTCATGGGGAATTAGGGGAGCTGTCAGCAGGGGGGGGGGGGGGGGGGGGGACGCATGGTATCCTCTCGCTAATTAACCCCTTCTGAAGGCTGCGTGTGTGGTGAGGGGGTGGGGGTGGGGTGGGGGGGGTGAGGGGGTGGGGGGGGGGGGGGGGGGGGGGGGCGCGTTGTTTATGATGATGTAACGATCTTCAGAAAGAAAGAAGAAGCATTATTAGAACTAAGAGCGGCTGAACTGTTGAACCCCGATGAGGCTGCAGGGCGGCACGTGTCTCCTTCCAGGCCGATGTGTGGAGGCGTTGTCGGGGTTACGGCAGGAACAGCCTTATTCATTTTGCCCGAAGACGGCGGCACGACATCTAATTGCTTGAACATTTCACCTCGCAAAAAAATTAATAAGCCGTCTACTCACTGAACATTATAAATGGTATTTCTTGTGCTGTAAACCAATGTTCTGATTGTATTTGTTTCATATTAAGTAATCTAAATAGATGTTCTTTTATTCTGTTAATTACATGTGTACGATACGGACATTGCAGGTAAAAATGAAGAAGGCCTGGGATAAAGGGGGTAATTATTCCTGGAAAAATCTTTAATATCTGTTTTTGACCTAATTAGTTGATGGCACCTGTGGGCGCGTGTGCAGGGCGTCTTAACCCTCTGTACTCACACTCGATGTCCAGGAACATGCTCTTCTGGTGACCTCCGATCCGGCTCAGGGCCTCGCAGTCAAACCGGCCCAGGTCCGTGAGCCTCACGCCGCTGATGGTCAACACCGACTTGCCGTGGCGGCCGCGGACTTCGAAGCGCCCGTCCTGACTCTGGGGACGCGAACACACACACACACACACACACACACACACACACACACACACACACATGAAGAGGGGGCAACACAAACGTCACACATCGACCCCGTCGCCGAACCATTTGCAGAAAGTTCCCCCGTCCCAACTTTTGAACGACTGAGTGTCAGCCCCTTGATCCATCCTGATACCCCCCCACCCCCCCTTGTCACACAGAGTCGGGGGGTTAATGCAATAAACTGTCGATTTATTACAAGGTCATTACATCTGTATGAAGACAGATGGTATCAATTTGAAGCAACGGGTCAATTACAGCAGACGAGGCTATCACTCCAGTAATCGACATTCACTCTAATGAGAAAAAAAAGAAAACAGCCCGGGAGCATCCGCCTCCAGACGGTTACCTAACAGATAACCTTCCTCACCCCCCCGAGAAACTACTTTCCAGAGGTCCTGCCCACGCTGCATTTAGGCGTGATTGGATTCGACTGCTTCTGAACACAACGGGTGACGAGGACCAGCTTGGATCATCTGGTCCTGATGCTGAGGAGCGGGCACGTCTCCAGAGGCCTTGTGGCTACACAACAATAAACATACAACAGGTGTGTGTGTACTGTCATAATCAGGGCTGGTGACTACAAACATTACCGCTGCCTTCTAATTAGTCTAATTAACTCAAGTTGGATAAACGGCTTTAAAAATAGAGTAAAAATAGAACGGAAGTCATTCAGCTCAAGGCCTGAGAGGTGATGCAGGATCGCAATCAAATTAGTATCGCGAGGAATTAGAACTAAAAGAAAAGAAAACAAGTTAGAAGGCTTCCAGTTAGCAAAGGGATATCCCAACATGCTCTGGGGGGGGATCGTACTGTATATACAGGATATGCAACGAAATGCTGCAGGAAATCTGTAATATCTGCGTGCCGAGTGTGTGTCGAGTGTGTGCCGAGTGTGTGCCGACTGTCTGCCGAGTGCGTGCCGACTGCGTGCCGAGTGCGTGCCGAGTGCGTGCCGACTGCGTGCCGAGTGCGTGCCGACTGCGTGCCGAGTGCGTGCCGAGTGCGTGCAGAGTGCGTGCCGACTGCGTGCCGAGTGCGTGCCGAGTGCGTGCCGACTGCGTGCCGAGTGCGTGCAGAGTGCGTGCCGACTGCGTGCCGACTGTGTGCCGACTGCGTGCCGAGTGCGTGCCGACTGTGTGCCGACTGCGTGCCGACTGCGTGCCGACTGTGTGCCGACTGCGTGCCGAGTGCGTGCCGACTGTGTGCCGACTGCGTGCCGACTGCGTGCCGACTGCGTGCCGACTGCGTGCCGACTGCGTGCCGACTGCGTGCCGACTGCGTGCCGAGTGTGTGCCGAGTATGTGCCGACTGCGTGCCGACTGCGTGTGCCGGATCGGAGAGAGCAAATTGAGAGAAGGAACATCATCCCGCCTCAGACCTCGACGACTGCGGCCATCCATCAACGCCGCGTGCGGCGCCGTGTTTGTCTTTGCGTCTGTTTGGGGTGTTTTTTTGGGTTCGCAGCGATGCATTTCCATAATTGCATTTGCTGTGTGGGACGAGAAGCACTTACTCTCATTTTCATGCCGTGATTTATCAACCCGAGCGACTCGAGCCAACGCACACATTCATTTATCTCCACGGTGACCTTTTTTTTTCCTTCTTCTTCTGCCTGAGCAAAAAGAACGCGCTGCCATCTTTTGCCCCCCCCCCCTCTTCATCAGCCTGTGCCGGGGGTGAAGATGGTTTAATTACCTTCCCGAGGTAATGTGGCCGCGGCCCGTTCAAGTCCTGATTTGTGAGGCGTTGTCATGGACACAACGGGCCGTCTTTACGACGTAAACCAAAAGAGTAAATTGAAAGTATTATTGAAAGTATTAATGTTTTGCCCCGAGAGAACTTCAAGGTTCTTGTCGCTTCTTTTGTGCCGAGAGCTAATCAAAATAAATGTGCCCGCTGATTTCCCTTGAGATAATAATCTCCGTGAAGTCGAGAGATTTTAAACACGGCCTGTAAAAAAAAAGAAAAGAAACGTGGACCAAGGTGACTGTTTTATTTGAGGCTTTGATATTAAAAGAGTCTTTGAAGGATTGAATGAGACGGAGAAGCATTTAGCTCCTCGTACACAACTTTACATGATGAAATCAATTACAATCAATCGATTATCAGCACTTAGAAGAGTACTTCATGTTAATGTGGGACATTTATTTTTTCGCTCAAACGCTCCAATTTTACTGGTCGCCATGAGAACGGTCGTTAAATGATGTGCCTGGACTTCAGGGCGCCTTTTGTTTCAGCCAAACCTTTTTAAAACCTCGTTAGCGGAAGTCGAAAACGGGGGTCGCATGTGTGTGTGTGTGTGTGTGTGTGACGGCCCACATCCACACAGAGCCAGGTGGACCCTCTACCTTGTCTCCGTCCACGAAGCTCTGGCCGTCGCCGGCTCTCCTCCAGGAGATGTCGGGCAGCGGCTCGCCCTCGGCCACGCAGGAGATCATGGCGGCGCTGCCCTCGACGGCGGTCACGTTCTTCAGCTGGGTGATGTGGGGCTGGACTGGAAGTTGGAGAAAAGAGAAATAAAGTGAGATAAAGTGAAGAAGAAGGGGTTGAAAGGCTTCTTATCTGACTCATGAGGGAGGGGAGGCGAAGGCTGTGCCGGGGGGATCATCCACGCGCTGCCGTCGCACGCCGCTCGCTCGCCGCTCGCTCGCTCATGGCGTGGAGCGGGGAAGCTCGCCCTCCGGCCTGCCCTGTGCACATTTCTGAGGCCCTGGATGACGACACCCCCCCCCCCAAAAAAAATTTGGAGAAATCGTCCTCTCCTTAGATATCGATTTTTTTGTAAACGGATGCCTCTCCGGCACACCGCGGCGTGAATGCTGACGCGGAGCGAGAGCGGCGCCCCGCGATGAGTGCCCCCCCCCCGCCCGCCCCCCGCCCCCCTTTCCTCCCTGATAAACGCCAGCCCTCCAGAAAACCCCCGAGCATGGCAAGGCCACAGAGCGTGTCACATGAATCATGGATTGCTTCTCTCCACCCCCCCTACACACACACACACACACACACACACACACACACACACACTGCAGATCCTTAACAAGGTGCTTTCAGTGTAGCATGGCATAAAAATCCGAAAAAGGAATAAATAGTGAGTACTGTACTGGAGGCTTTTAACACCGGCTCTGCAGAGTGTTCCACGGCTTCCACCTGGAGGTGGAGGGAGCCGACTCTCTCGGGGTTTTGGGGGGGGGGGGCTTATCGAAACATAGTGACACACACACACACACACACACACACAGAAGAGCGACACGGTCAATACCCAGCGAGAGAGGCGTGATGGCTAAAACCGTGAAAATATAGATTTTGTATAGCTTCTTTTTTTTTTTTTAAAGCTTTCTAATGAGACCGAATTTCTCGTCAAGATGATTTCTGCAGAAGAGAAGACGCGAGTGCTTTTTTTGGGTGTTAAATAAACACGCCTGGTTCCCTCAATGATCGACCCACACACGCACGGATGGAAAAACTCCCCATGGTCAGCGAGAACCGGTCTGAACCGGTTCTCCATCACCGCCTTATCTGCAGCCCCCTGTTTTGCCCCGGATGCCCTTCATCATGCAAATGTTAAATGGGGGAAAACGTCTCATTTATCAAGCGCGGTGTGCAAGAACCACTCTGCAGGGAACATTATTAATAACGCATTATCTAAAACATTTCCACCCCAAAATGGGGTACTGAAATACAGAAAAGATATTTAAAAAACTGAATTAATTTGACCTCTCAGGTTCGGGTATTTCTATTTATTTTATTAGAGTTTATTCATTTCAGCTTGACGCGTACATTTAAATGAGGTTTCCTAATAACCCAGTCTTATTAGAAACAAGACGTTTTCATTCCAGCATTTGTTAACAACTATACTTACACTTTATTATACTAATTAAACACTTTTTGCACTCCGAGGCTCAGTCAGGTTTCAGCGTTGAGCAGAAAGGAGCTAATGACACGAGAAATGTATAAATATGTATATATAAACATCTCCGGATGCATTCCTCCTCGTATGGACGCTGACTAATAACAAGCAAGCTGAACAATGTCTTTGGATACGAAGACTTAAATTCATCTTTGTTTGCTGTTTTCTTTTTGAGAAGATAGAAAAAACAAAAACAAAAAAAGGCCAATGGAAATGTGTCTGACATTAAATATGACACACACACACACACACACACGCCTGTGCTGTCAGGGGTAATAAAACTAACTTACAACTGCGTTCCACCGTCCAAAGCTTCTTCATTTAAATGTGCATTTTAAGGACGTTGATGACAGGAGCACAAATCTACATTCACACCAGCGGAATATATATCGGAGGGATCTGTATTTTAGGAGAGGCGTAAATTAAATATGAAGCAATAGATGAAATCTTTCCTCAGATATTTCATATTGATGCGGTTGTTATTGTTGTGGGCTGAGGGGCCATTTGGACATCTGTGGGTTTTTTGAAAAACGTTTCTTTATTTAGTATGTTTTTATGATCTCGAATGTGTGGAGGTCCTCACAACGAAGCTTTATGGATCAGCATAAAACACTGAAAGGCGACGGTCAGTAATGTTTTTACACTTACATCGAGATAAATCTATCCACGCAGACAGTTTGGGTTTTATCTCAAGAAATCATTTAAATAAAGGGAACATGGTTCTGTTACTATCTAAAACTATTTCCGTGGCTCCCACGGGTGAGAGAGGTGGTGTTTATTTCAGGGCTTCATAGTTTCCAATAACGACTTATGGCTCGTGGAGGTCGAGGTCACCTAAAGAGAGCGAGGTCCGGGTACTTTGTGCTTCACGTCAGACGTGCTCACCGAACACTTTGAGGAAGATCTCGCGCTCCTGGGAGCCCGCCTTGTTGGTGGCCCTGCAGGTGTAGGAGCCCCCGTCCACCTGCCGGATGTTGCGGATGGTCAACATGCTGCGGCCTCCTTCCTCCTGCCGGATGATGATGTACTGCTCAGACGGCTCCAGCTGCTGCCCTTTCCTGCACAGACAAGCACAAAGAAATACAGCGACCGACTCCCACCTGACGAGCGACCTCCTGCGGCTCGCGTTCCATCCCACAAAGGAGAGGCGGCGTGCCGCCAGCTGGACTTTGAAGCTATTTCCATCTCTGTGGCCTTTTGAAGTCGGATCGACGCGTCGCACTATAATTGCGGCGCGTCGTCCTTCACACTCGACCGTTCCGGTATCCTCCGACCGGCCCGTGTGGTTGTGTACGTTCGACTCCTCTAATGGCTCCGGTGTGGCGCGCGGCACAGCGCCGACTTAATGCCTTTTTTCTTATTGGACTCTGTTGGGAAATTAGTCCAGGAAAAAAAAGAAGAAGCAAAAGCAACAGCTAAATTGATCCGTGTCTATATTTAAGCTTCGTAGCAGAAGCATAATGGCGTGAAGCTTGTTGATTTACCGCAGCTTAACCAGCCGTGTGATCTGGAAGGTTAAAGGGATCGCCGGTTCGGGGGAAATTCAGCAGGCCATTTGCATGCATGCTATGAAAGGATGAGATTATGACGTGTTGTGTGGGATCAGCAAAGACTCCAACAACAACAACAAGACTTTGAATTCCTCAAAAGGTTAATAAGCAGAGTCACTCGTTTCATTCGTTACCCGCAGCGACGTCACGTCGAACGAATGCCATCGATTTGACTCCTTAAAGCTGCTCTGATCAATATTTTTACATTAACGATGTGTCAGAGCGCTGCGTCGGCGGAAAATTTGTTTCCCCCCGAAATCCCCCGTGCACGCCGAAAAGACAAGTGGAATTTGTGTTCATAATGAGACTCGTGTTCATGGTGCTATACGGTTAGTCTGTGGAAGAGAGGTGATCGTCTGGAGGTCAGAGGTCAGACGTGTGGTTTGAAAATCCAGAAAGACAAAATGAATAAGTAATGTTCTCCCTCTCCCTTAACAACTATAACCTGCGTGTCCTTGAGCAAGGCACTTAACCTCCAGAGATTCTTAAAAAAGATTGAATAATTCTGGCGTGGGAAAAAAGAACAACTTACACTTCATTTCTAATCCGTCCAAAAGATATTTTAACCCGGAAGCATGAAGAACACGTACGGAAACGCATTCTTATGTTTACCTGTTTATTCAATGTGGATCATAATGCCCTCAATCTTCTTTTAACCTCATGAGCTAGTGTGTACATTTAATTCAAAAAGCCCAGAAGCAACAGAGCTTAGAATAACGGCTCTAAATATACTCGATGCTGTGCGGATGGAAAATATAAAAATCTTATTATTGCGGGCGCGCAGATCTCTCGACTCCTCGGCGATCTCCCCCCCCCCCCCCCCCCCCCCCGACCACTCGGTGTACCGCGGGGGGGGGGGAGGGGGGAGGATAATTGAAAGTCGACGGAGGAAACACCGAAAGCCGAGTAATAATAACTCGGCCGAGCCGAAGAGGAAATGAAGAGAAGCCTCATCTTTGGAAGGGACCGAATGTCATTATGCTGACTGACTGCTGACAGGTAGTCCATTACCCAAGATGCACAGGGGGCGAGGCCCGCGCTGACAGGAAATGCAACCGGGGGGAGGTGGCGACATCAGAAGCAAAAACTAAATCGGGTCGTGATTGTTGTTTTGCGGATTCACACGCGCGGCGCTCGCCGACCTCGGAAATGAAGACGGTGAAGAGTTTAAGGTCGTCTCTGAAGTGAGAGGCCGACGTTTTTTGGGGCGTACATTAATACCATTAATAACATTAATAACAGGACCGACTCCTTTTCTTCAGGCGAACGGGTGTCTCGTGAACGCGGCTCGATATGAAGAAGAAGGGACCGATGCGCCGCCTCTCACCCCAAATACACGGCCGCGTTGTACGCACGCTGTTACATCATTAAAATCACATTCGCCCGCTTTGCTCTGTTGCTGGAAGACGAGGTAACACACACACACACACACGCACACACACACACACACACACACACACACACACAGGAGTAAATATATCATTGTGAGCAAGATGAATGAGACTTGTGAAGTTCAAGTCGTTCCCGGCTGTGTGCGCCGTCTTCATATTTTGTTTGTACTTCGCAAAGTGATGCACGAGCCTCAGTTTGCAGAGCCACACACACACACACACACACACACACACACACACACACACACACCCTCCATCAATGATGAGCTTCTCTTTCAAAGTGATGCACAACAGGCTTCAGTTCGCATTACGGTTTTCGTGTCACGTAAAAATTAAGGGGCCGGGTAATTTTTCGGGTACCGACAGAGTCCCCGAGTCACGTTAAATCAACCGCTGCCGTATTTCAGGACCTGAGAGGAGAAATATTTGCGAACATTAGTTATGCGAAAAACCAACAGTAATAAATTGCTTTCCACGAAAAAAATGTACGGTTTGTTATCGAAGTTTTGGGACGAGTATTGGTTCAAATGTACAGAATGGATTTTACAGGATAATTTAGTGGCAAAATAAATGAAAAGTTGGACGTATATAAGAATATTATAGAATATATAGAGATGTATATATTTGCTTGTTTACCTTCTGATGAACATCGGACCCAAGGCTTAATATACTGCTGTAAGTGCATATTTTGCACGGCAATGATTTATTTTTTTTGCAGCAAAAGCTTGAGAGAAATTAATGAATTTTTGAAATGAAAATTATTAGTTAAGCTGACATTTTATACTTTTTCTTTTGTTGCGTCCTTTGCGTCACCTTTTTGTACCTGCCGGTCACACGCTTCATACTTCAACCTCCACAATCAAACTCCTCTGCTCTGCAAGAACGTGGTAATTAAAGACGGAAAATAATCACTTGCTGAGAAGGAGCTAAGTGTGGGTGTTTAAGACGTTGCCGCGCATCATTATGTTCGATTCGAGTATTATTTAATACCAGTCTCCATCTTACTTTCCTCTCCCTCCTTTAGAAGTTATGGAAGAAACACACCGGTGACTCGAACAGAATTAAGTTTAGAAATATTAATATTTGAAGGACAACGCTGCCATATTTTTTTTTGCATGTCTTCACCCATTTTTCAAAGCGGCTTCTTGAATGTTTTTTCTTCCCGTTGCTCCTTCAGGGCAGCCATTGATTTCCATTCGATTCCGTACGGCATGAAAAACAACTGGCAGACACCTGCCCCGAGGCCGGCGATACATCACAGTTAAAAACGGTGTCGGGTCGTCCTTGTCAATGTCACATCTTTTCAAAAATCCTTTGAAACGTCGTGCAATGATAATCCAACTATGATCGTCACTGTGATGGATTACGTCAGGAACGTAGCTGACCACAAGGCAGGAAGTGCACATTCAAACAAAATTTAATTAAATAAATACACAATGTCGGCAACCATGCAAGGCATAATTGATTTTGTACTAAACAGGCTCAGAAATACAGCAGCGCTGCTCCATTAAAATTAATTAGCTGGAAGAAATGAAAACAAGTGCATTTACGAGAAAAAAAAAAAGAAGTATGAACTTCACTGGAATGACAATAAAAAGGTGCAGAAAGCTCGTCACGATTGCCTGCAGAGTGGATGCAAGCCAATTACTGTCTGCGGAGCTCCAGAGGGGACGGCGGGGAGTCAAATGCTCTTCAGGTGCACGTTTCCACACCGCTGCTACGTGCCATGTGATACCATTGTGCGGATGCTCGGGGCGATGTGCGGGGGCGGACTATGAATTCCTCTGTTGTGAGAGGATATTGTTCTGAAACCAAAGGACTGTATATGTATGTAGGCTGTTCGCATTAATATTAACACACACAAAGACGTGTAGCAGCACGGAGGTTATGTTTATATGGTTTGGTTTGGACCCTTTAGCTCCATGAGGCATCAGTGCCCTCTCTGGTTTCCCCATAAGGCACAATGCCGTGTGAACAAAGGAATGTTTTTTCTTTGTTGTGGAAGAACTCCACTTGGCCCGAGCTCTTTGGGACGCATTGGAACGAGAGAGTCTACCGCCTGACATCTAATGCTCTCGTGGCCGAACGGGACCAAAGCCCTCCAAAAAAAGGGGTCCACCATTTCTCAGGCGAGGTCATTGAGGAAGTAGGAGGTACCTGTGCCATGTGACCACCGGGTCAGGAGATCCGGAGGTCATGCAGGTGAAGGTGACGGATTCCTGGTAGTCGGCGGTGGCGTTGAAGGACTGCTGGAACACTGACAACACCGGAGGGACTGCAGGCACAAACACAGAGGCAGTCATTAGAGAGTTAATAGGAGGAATAAAAGCAAACATCTGAATACAAAACCTGACAGTGTCTATTGAGCCAGATGATGAGGGCTAACATTTTCAAATGGATGAAATTGGCCTTTGCGAGTGGCCTGTAAGCAGTGAGCGAACACGCTACTTCTGTTGCTAATCCCGCGGGGATTTCCAACAACATCTTGACCCAGCTTTGGTAAAAACACAAAGGAACCATAATGCTATTGTCTGATTCAGAGATGCTCGGCTAAATCCATATGAACAATGGCAAGATGGGAGAACGTGTCCCGACATGGAAAACCAACTGTGCCATCTCCGAATGACGGCGTTCCTTTAGAGAACAAACCATTCAGTCCCCGTCAAGCGAGACATTGTTAGTTCCTGTCGGGCCAAAAGTAGAAGTGCTTCGTCGCTGTGATCGGACGATTGAGAAACGTGTGGACGCAAAAATGTGAAAAAAATGTGCTTCTGCACCATCAAAACAGTTCACTCTGAACATTAGTTCCAGGTCACAATATTGTGTCACATGTCATAATCTTGAGCCGTGAGAATAAATAGCGCGTTGTGTGTGTGTGTGCTAAAAAAAGGACATAAACATAGGCAGCACAAACGGCAGCATTGAGTATGTTGAGTACATCCACTCAGTCCACGACTGTCATCTTGTCATCCGTGTAAAAGGACAGCGGGGCTCGGCCTTTCATTCCCTTTGCCTTTTGCAGCGACAAGGGAACGACAGCTTTATGGCAAAAGCATTTCTTTCTTTTCATCAGGCGTCTCAGTCCATTTTCCCTCAAGCCTGCACTCATGCTGTACTTCTACTCCGACTCCTGGCTGTGGCCCCGGTCCAATCTCAGGGCTCGATTAGGCATGTTGGAAGCAGCGTGGTCCCTCAGTTCGGTGATCTCAGTTCAGGTGACCCCTCGAACGAATCCACCACCTGAACCCGTGAGGTGACTGAGCATGTGAGCCGGCAGAGGAACAAAAGTACAGATTACTGATGCAGGAGTGAAGAAAACAGATGGTCAAAAGGTATATACACCTTAAATGATGCAAAAAGATTGCATCGTTATCTACACTGGCATGGGGTTTAATGCAAGGACCATGAACTTCAAGGTCCTCGGTTCTGGACCTTTGTTGCATGACGTCCCCCATCTCGCCCCAACTCATTTCCTGTCAAAATCTCTATAAAAAAAAAGAATGTATATAAGCTCCCGGAAAATCCCTGACAAAAATTCAGTATCTGGACTATATTTCCTGGATAAGGAAAATGTGAACGCACGCACAAAGGCAGAACTGAAATGCTATCGGATCGAGCCCACCACGTCTGAACTCTTAGAAGACCAGGCTGTGCAAATGCAATCTGCACTGTTCTGTAAAAATGGGAGGAAAAAAAGATATTTCATGCATTTTGAAAGGTCATTTCGCTCCCCATCTTCCTTCTATTTCAAGCAAGTCCTGCAGAAAGCCACAGAAGACCCCCTTCCTGGCAAATGAAACAATAAGTAAGCCCACAGAACCATTTGCATGTTGAGACCTGATTAGGGCAGAAACGATTATTAAATGCCAAAAAGTCTGTGATCAGATGTCATTATCCAGTTAATACATCCCGATACAGATCACGCCGAGTGCATATGAGGTCTAAACTTGGAGATCACATTTTACTCATCCCACCTTTGTCATGTCACAAGACAACAGTAACCAAACAGGTCTGAGGATCAGTGCTGCTGGCTTCACCACAGACGGGTCGGTGCCGTCGCACTCGGTCTTGTTTTCTGTAAAACAACTAGAGAACATCGCCACACGTACTTAGCATGAAAATAAAGGGTAATCATTTCCCCAAAACATCTTGGATTTTGAGTCTGTGACTCATCCTGCAAATAAAAAAACCTTCCCGAACAGATGTTTGCACTTGTGTTAAATATGTGTTATTGTAACTGGCAGCTGCACGGTGATGGCGCTTCAGCACCATTTGTTTTCCTCTGATCAAAAAAGAGGCTTGGAAGACATTGGAGGTGTCACTTGCTGGGAAGACAGAGTTTCATATTTCTCAAAACTGTAATGTTGGAGTTGGGCGTTACTGAAGGTTAATGGTTTGATTTGACAAGCGAGGACACGGACTTCCACATACATCTAAGGACAACAGACAAATATGGCTTCGGATCTCATTAGAGTGATGAAAACACACGGAGCAGTCGAGAAGTCGGTGAGAAAATACATAAAACATTTTACATGCTTGTGATAATGAACGGGGGATTCTAATCAAAACAAAGCATCACCCGAGATACCTAATGAACCGAGCGGCGAAGTGTACTGGAGTCTCTCTTAAAAGATCAATTACACTAACGACGCCAGTGTGTACCGCTGCGTGAATGGAAAACTCTTCCACAGTACGTCTAAATTCCACCGCGTCTGATCTATCTGCTGTCTCGTGGCGTCTATTCATCGTTTAGTTATTGCCATGTGCAAAAAAAATGACGATTATTTCAATTTTTTTGCGAGTAAAATCGACACGCAATAGTATGTGCCTGAGCAACCACACACACACACACACACATACACACACACACACACACACACACACACACACACACACATACACACACACACACACACACACACACACACACACACACACACACACACACGTACAGAGGTGCAGAAAGCTCTTCGGAGATAAAAATAATCAATAATCAAACACCATGAGTCCTTTCCAATAGTCCTGACTGGGCGAGCGAGGAGAGCGAGCGTCTGCCCGACATGATAACCATTGATTTTCCCGGCCAATAGATCTCCATTCTCCAGTGTCTCTCTTCCTGTGCAACGCACTCCCACATCAACGAGGGCGTGTTGAAACAGCCCCGCTAATAAGACGCTCTGCCAAGCAGAAAGACTTCAAACGAGCAAATCAGCAACAGGGTTTAAACGCCCCCCCCACCGCCCAAAAAAAGAATATAAAAGAATCTGGGCGAGCTTATACGAATCCTCCATGTATTAGTCATATTCTTGAAACTTCAGAAGGCTCAGCGGAGATGCACAGAGAGGTTTACAGACGTCATCCCCCCCCCCCAACATGCAGAACTCGGCCTTGGACCCGATTTCCAGATGCATCCGCGAGGAGCCGGGAAGGAGTTGTTTTCCGCCGGGCGCTTAAAAGAACCGAGGATCCGGCGTGTTTAGAAGCCGTGCGGTGTTCAGGGTAAATGTCACAGCCGCATTGCACCGCCCGGAAATACAAGCAAGCGCCTGTTTGGAAACAAGACCTTTTTTCTTTTTTATGCCCGAGCGCTTATTAGGGATTTGTTTCGCTTTCTAGATGAGCACACGAGCCGGAGTCAAAACCAGCTCCCCCGAGACATGATTGAGAAAGGAAAACATAATGCTAACTCTCCTCCCGAACCACCCCGGCGGTTATGATTGATGTCGCCGCGAAATAATCTTGAAGGACACAGCCGGTAGTTTGAACTGACAGCTGAAAACGGGGGAAATAGCTGGTCTAGTCTGCGAGTAAGTGAACGGGCAATTAAGTGAGTGTCTTGGAAAGGGGACATGGGAAATCAGGAAGTTATATACATCTCCATCAGTTGCCATAGAAACAAACTGCACCTACCGAGGCGATCGGGGTCATCGGAGAGCGGAGAGATCTTTGATGCCGATTAGGGGGGGAAACATTTGGCTCTCTTGAAGGGAGCAAAATGGAGCGGTTGGCAGACGCTGGCTTCAGATATGAGTTACAGTCCTGGTTGCTTTAATAATGAATCCAAACTGATTTGCATTAAAGCAGCATTTTTTTTAATCCGCCTACTTGTTTGCTTGCACAGAGCCAGATGAGAGGATCTTGTGCTTGTTAGCTTAGCTTAGCATAAAGACGACGACGTTCCCAGCTGTCAAAAGTCAATGAACGCGTTATCATTTTTGGAGGGTAATGAGCCCGCTATTTCCTTGGTCCTGGTCCAGAAGTAGTCCGGCTCTTAGCCCCATTTAAAAACACAACTCGTCGTTCAACATTTAGATATGTCGTGGGTTTTATTTGCTCATATGCAAAAAAAAAGTCAATTAGGTGAGTGAGCGAGCCAGTTTCGTTCAAGTCAGCGCCATTTATGTTTGCCAGCGTGCCGCGTATGACTCTATCTGATGTGACCCGCGGGGGATGACGAATGTCTTCTCCTCCCGACGATATGTCTCATTTCATGAGGTTCCGCTCACCGTCCAGGGATGAAGAATCGCCGCGTGTCAAGAGGAAGGACAAATACGTCCGTGATAAACCGGGCTGACAGAGCAAGGGAACCTGAGATTTCGCATACAGAGAGGAAAAGAAATGACCTGCGTCAACGTTTTATTACAGTGACACTGATTTCAATGGCTTAATACCCTCATTTCTCCACACCGCGCTCACGTACTGTGGACGAAAGGCTTACACAACTCCCCCAAGATAGCTTTTGAAGTGGCTTTCCCCGAAATGCTCTGAGTCGGAGCCCGTTTTGGCCTCGGGGGTCGATCAGCCGTTCGGTGGGGTCGGGCCCTCGTCCTCCGTACGCCATCATCCTCGTCTCCGCTCCGCTGCAGCGGGTCGGCCGAGCTCCTTTCGCTGCGTGCTCATAGGCGAGAAAACCGCGATTTTATCGAGTGACCCATGAATATTTAGGACTTCCCGAGCGTGCTTTTATAGCCCTGCTTTCAGGCAAAATATAGTTCCAACGTCTGTTAGCACGTTGCTGCACTAGCCGGAGCTGGCACTCTTCTGCCACATAAAGAACAGCATGACTGACATATCGATGACTACAACTCGGTGTGACGCGCGCCGCATTCAATCGGACAAATCAACAGCTGGTCGGTCGCTGTGCGGTAACAGAACACAACTTTAAACTTTATGTGAAGGATTTGGAGGAACGTGGACAGACTACTTGAACAAGTGATTCACCAGGCGATCTCCTCGCCGAGCTTCATCAGCGGCTTTTCACCGATGTTCGGCACTCGTGCGATCGCAAAATGAATAAACCGAGTGAACGAAATCATCAAGCATGTTTTCTGTTTCCTTCGTTGTTCACGAGTGGCTGGATACTCTTGTTTTTGCGATGCTGGAGTTCCAGATGCAGCCCAGGAGGATTTGGGCAGGTTCAGCTCCCTCCCTGTTGGCTATCGCGGGTTCTGAATGGACCAGAATCAATGTCCACCCTGACTTTGGCTTAAAAGTGCTCGATGAGGGACCTCGGGAGACGAGGTGCAGCCTGAAGGCGCCCTCGGTTTACACCTCATCCTTTCTTCTTCCTCCCGGGGTCTCCAGACATGGACCTGTTTATTTGTTATCAGTGTGTTTATCCTACCTCGCTGGTCCAACCCCAGGAACCACAACAGAAAACAGACCACCGTCCAGCGGATGATTGATAAAACATGCAGTGTGCTGCACTCATTGATATACCTGAGCCTCCCAGCAATCCACTCTATCTGCTTATGTTCAGGGCCTCTGTGTAGTTCGACCATTCCAGGTTGTTGTCGATAAAGTACACTCTCTGGCTTCCTGTTCCTTTTGGAAATCCTCTGCTAAGAAGGATATTCTTGCTCCACTCTTTCCCTCACGACTGCAACCCGTGGAACGGGAACAACCCCAGTGAATTCTCCAAGTGACACGGCCCATAAATATAAAAGGCGGTGGCATAGAGGGAGAACACCATTCTTTCCTGTTTCTAGACCGACAAAAATAGTTCTTCAGAGTGGGGGAGAGATTTACACATGTAGCTTCAGGGCAGGAAAGGGGAATGAACATCACGTACAGGTGTATGGGGAAACATCGCTTCGGAACTGCTGTTGTACAACAAGCACGTACCTGGATTATTGGCATTTATGTAAGCGTCATTTCCATCTCTGTCACGACAGCTGGACTGAAGGGGGCTGAGTTTCTCTGGACCAGTGAGCAAATGCACGCTTGATATTACGGGACAACAGAATCACCAATTTGGCTGTCGGAAAGATGATAAAAGGACTACGAAGACAGGCGAATTCATCCTGCAATAATATATTTTGCACATCGATCACATCGCTGATAGAAGCACTCATTTGGAGGAGCCTTTCAAGCAACCCGATGGATAGAAGTCCAATATTCACCCTCCTTTCAGCTCTATTTCGGTCTCCGGAAACGTATCGCCTGAATGCTTCACTGGGTTTCTTACTGTCTGCTGTTTGGGGCCGTGAGCATAAAAAAAGTTTTGAAACATTTCTGATGAGAGCCACGAGAATGGACAAAATCATTAAAGTTATGGATCGTCAAAACCCCCCCAAGAAGAGCCCCCGTACAGCTGAGGGGAACTGATACCTGTCTGTAGGTTCATCCCTCAGAGCCATCCCTTCTCAACATGCAAAGTCATTCAAATAAATTGTTGATATAAAAATAGTATTTTAGCAGCTTTAAGTAAAACAAAGGAGCTTAAGATAATTATAAAAGTTAGAAAATACTAGACATTTGAAAGAACAGCTTTAAGACGAACTGCTGTAACAGATGGCGGTGCCATATTGGGCAAAGTCGTTAGTTTCATTAAGTTTTCTCTAAGCACTTAATATACATATTCCAGACTAAATGGTGTTTCTTTAAAATCAGATTCTTCAGGGTGAGTCTCTCTTTCCTCTGGACGTCTGCACGGCGCTCTGCAGACCGCCTCAGCTCCGCATGGCGAGTGTTGTGTCGCTGCAATAATAGGTCGCGCCTCATTGAGCCGGATTATTGGATCTTCCTCAGAAGTGAGGTAAGTGGTGTGCTAAATTGAATGCAATTCATAGTTTTTTGGGGGCGCGGGTTGGGAGAGAATTACACGGACAGAGACAATATTGCAGCCGTTCAACCGTTACGCTCGTGGCCCGAGTGAGGTCGCGTCTCAATCACCTCGCCGGTCTTGGGGCGACTCGCCGTAAAATGAGGACAAATGAGAACATTTAAATGACATCCTTTGGATATTTTTGGCCCAAAAAGACACCGCTAATTGAACATGTTCAATCACACTAAAGGATGTGAAGGATTCAAAAGATATCGGAGTCTGTCAAAGCTGACAGCTCTGTTCTGAGGGGGCAGCAGCGCATTCACGTTTTGACTTTGGGCATCTGCAGACCCGAGGTGTGCCTTGTAGGCTTCGGAAGGAAAATAATGGTCGGTGTTCGTTTCTGGAAACCACGGCGACAAGAAAACTTGTGTGTGCCGAGGAAACTGGCTCCCTAATGCATGCTAATCTGTTGACTCTGTGAAGGCGAGCGTGCGTCTGTGTTCTGCATCGCTGAGTGGCTGCAACTCGCCGAGGAAAACGGGCATTTGCACCAAAACGTCAGGTGGAGACCCAGAACACTTAAATACATCTATCCAAATTGAAAAAAACACGTCAAATGAGCTATGATCGCGCACACACACACGCGCAGGCAATGCATAATTGTGGCTTTTACGCCTCACCGGAGAAAAAGGGTCGCTTCCCTTGAAGGAGATGATGTAAAACATCTGATTCTGACTGAATCCCTTTAAAGCATTGTTTTTTTTAAAAGGGTTAAAGCTCCGTGCTGACGAGGCTTGTGTTTGTTTCAATAAGAGAAACCAGATTGCTTACCGGGTTATGTCACCCTAAAAGGATTATGCTTGACAACTAAAACTACCCCGCAGCCGGTTTTACAATTTCAAGCAACTCAAGACGTCGTTCCTGCACATTATCAGACTTTTACAAAAAGAACCGAGAGGCTGAGGAGATGCGGGGATGCGTTCTTTTTGAACAATAGATTTGTAGCTAGAAAACCCAAAGTTTGAGAACCAACAATGTCTTTTTTAGTGGGAACACATGGACTTTTAGGATTTTGGTGCTCTCATGGTCACCGTCAAAGCACTATGTTCGTGCAAACGGTTCATTACTGGCCTCTTAAGGGACAATTGAGTTGGTATCTAATAATGTCAGACCAATGCCAGAAAGACTCAAAGTCTAACAGGATGAACTAAAACGTTGGATATGTTGGCCCCTGACCTTGAATCTAACTCTTTAATGGACCCACGATCCTTAATGGACGGGACTCTGTCTGGTCGTCCCGCTGGTTTCATCACAACTCTTCAAGGGCAAGCTCACCGTTGACCACCACGGCGATGTCCACGAAATCGATCTCGCCCCGGGCCTCCACGCTGGCCTCGCAGCGGTACACGCCCTCGTCGGCCTTGGTCACCTGACGGACCTGGAGGTTGTTGTTTGGCAGCACCTGGAACCTGCCTTCACAGCACGGGCGAAGAGGAGGAGGACAGAGGAGAGGAGGAGGAAACCACAAAAGAACAACAGTGTATGATAGAGAGAGAGGCGAGATAAGAAAGTTAGGAAAACAGCAGAGAGAATTGCCATCTCCGCTCTCTCCGGCGGACTGTCAATCACATTCGCCTGATAACGTCCACACTGATAAACACTCGCGCAATTACCGTCTCCACTCTCTCCCATTGTGGCCACTGGGAGATTGGCCAGAGAGTGATGGGCGCTTCTATCTCATTCCTCTCAAGCAAAGATATTTATAACCGCGCATTGTAATTAGAGTGAAATGATTAAAAAAAGAAGAAGAAGAAAAAAGAAAAACCTTCTCCTCTGCGTTTCATCGTCGCCGTGCTCGCAGGACGATTTGGATTTCAATTAAAAGACGTGACAGATTCGAGGGGTCACTCTTTCTAATCAGTGCTCGGCATTTTGTCTAGATGGAGGACGGGGAAGCGGTGTAGAGAGTTGTAAATCAGGGCGGAGGAGACGTAGAAGTAATGAATCCTATTGCACCTGCCTCTATCAGAAAATAATACTGCTGACAGTTAATCTGTCCCCCGAGCACTTCTATCGGGATTAAAGGGGAGGGCTGATGTATCTTTGGATCAAATGGGACAGAATATGATCGACGGGACGATTGTGAATTATTGCGTATCGAGTTTAAATTCGACCTTTTGCCGGAAATGGCTCTTTTCGACCGATTGCTCGACGTCCAACCGCTCTGTAATCCAATTCTCTCTCGGTTTTCTGTCCGAGTCGTACGCCTCCTCCGAGGGCTGATGGGGTTTCTATTTATAGCGGTAGATATTATTGTCTTATTGTGACGCCACACAAAAGAGGGAAATAGCATTTCCTGGAGATCTGTGGTATTTTTTTGGCACGTTGGCTGGAAGACAAACGGGCACGTCGGGACTCGTAAGCGTTTTCCTCCTCATAATCAAGTGCGTTTTGGCAGGTTTACATTCAAAATGTAATTACGTTGAGATCGCCGCTTACTCCACTTTCTATTTCCACAATCTACTGTTGGAATAATCCAGATCCGTTTCACGCATAAAGTCCCCCGAAAATTAGATTTGTAGCGTTAATTCTTTTTTCTCCGTAACATGAATATTTACAACAGAATAAACAACATTGTACCTTATTATTTATTAAGATTTGAACACTAAACCGCTTCAACTACACAAATCTCCGATGTGAAATAAACAAAGCTACTTGAACTTTGGTAGACTAGTGTGTAAGACATACTAAGAAGCTATAAAAAAAATGATCTAATTCCTCCCCAAAAACTCCCATCTTTCCATCCATTTTCTAAACTATTGTTCCCATTCAGGCCTTTTGTTTTAAAGGTGCCGAGCGGAGTAAACAAACAACGTTTTGTTGACAACGCATTATTTGTGTCCTTAAGGGCCTTATAAACAAGCCCAACGCATTTCCATCCTCATCAAACATTTACAAAGACGCCTTCTTTTCTTTCTCCAAAGACTTTAAAACCTACATATTTTATATTCATGTTTGCTTACTAACAGCCTCTTCTTCTTCTAACAGCAGAGATGACAACGTTTGATTCCAGAACAACAATTGAAGATGTTTCTCTCGCCATCCGTCCGCCATCTTCTCACCTTCTGAGCGCGTTCTACCACCTTTCACCCAAAGTGACCTTAGGAAGGTGGTGCAGACTTACTGTGGTGCTCCTCGGTGATCTCTCTGTCCTGGTAGTACCACACCACCACGGGCACCGGGGAGCTGATGACGTCGCAGACCACCTCCGCCGTCTCGCCGTGGCGAAACTCCTGCGGTGACTGAACATCCCGAAACGTCAGCCTCTCTGAGGGAGATCAAACAAGATGGAGATGCTGTTAACGATGACGGTTTTGAGACAGAATCCGGGGTTTAGGGGTTTGGAAAAGTTGGAAAGAAAAGAAATGTTCCCCCTGGACTTTATAAATCAGTGTTTTTCTTCAAAGCTTTTGTGTTTGTGCGATATGAATATGTATATATAACTTTGCTCTGCTAATACTCAGCAGACATAATGTTTACCATGCTCACCTTTGCTAAGTTCAGTGGAGGCCGATGGGAAGTTAAAGGATCACCAGCATTGCAACAATTCATCCTCACAGGAGCATGAATGTCTGTCCGTGGTAATCCATCCAAAAGTTTCTACCTGTTTCCATCTGGGCCGATCCAAAACGCCGTTCCGTAGGCCGAGTCGCCAAAAAACCCACTTCAAGAGCAGCTGTCATGTGACGCGACGCCTCGCAATGCTGGCGTGGAGTGTTTGGAAAGCGCGGTGCCGAGGATACAATGTGTGCCTTTGGAAACGGACGGATGGATTCACTCACGGAAATCAAATAAAACAAAAAGCTAAATCCGGCTTTGACTGTTTTCTGGGACACAGATAAGGCGATTGGGATGAAACAGAACAGGAGGCAGAAGGGTGGCTGTTACACTGGCTGCCAATCACAACAAGGGCAGCGCAAAAAAAAGAAGAAGGAGAAGAAGAAGAAATCAATGAGCTGAGCTATTCTGCAGCCCTTGTGTTTGCATAATTAGACCAGAACACAAGCAGCCTTTGATTCACTCTTTCTTGGTTTCACGGGCGCTCCAATCATAGATTCCACTCTGACGGTTTGAAGCCGCGTCTCCCTCTTGACCAACATTTGGTGTGTTGACAAATTGCTTTTACGGGCACACTGTTCTTGGACCAGCCCGCCTCCACAAACAGCACCTGATCCTTCCTTGAACCCCCCACCACCCGCGTGCTCTCGTATCGGATAGTCGGCTTTTGATGTGCCGGTGGCGGCGGCTCCCCTATCGGCATTAGCATTTATGCTGCGTGATTTATGCCAGGCTGCTCCCCCAAAATGAGCTCTCTCCCCGGCTGCACCCTCTCTGCCTGCGAACGTGCGCAGCATCACGCCGTCTTCATTAACTTCCAGGATGCCATTGCATGTTTTTGTCATTCACTCTTGTTGGTTTTCTTACCAATTTCCCTCTTGTGTCCCTTTTATTTCCCCGATCTACTGCTCTCTCTCTCGCTCTCTCTCTCCCTCTGAACACTTCTGGTGTCACTGTGTATCCATTCGCTTTCCCTTTTGTTGTCACACGGCTCTACAAGAGAATCAGTGAGGCAAACATCCTCTCCAGAGGAACACTCTACTGCACACTCGACACTGGCGGATTGAAAACATACCCGTCGCCTACACATAACCGCGAGGATAAGTGTCCCAACACGTCGCCGAGCCAATTTCCCTGGACCTCGCTCAAACTGGGAGGCAGGTCGGTTCCTGTCTTTACTGGCCAATGTTGCTGGTTGAGGAGAATGGGCTCTGCAGCGCTCCTGCTCAATAAACTAAAGAGGAAATGAAAGGAGCTGGCTGCGGCGCTGCGCTGGCTTACCTTATTACGAGCTTCCTGTCACCTTGCGAGGCTGCAAACGGCACCGAACTGCTGCAGTTAATTCAAAGCAATTTCAGAATTTCGCTATCAGGGAAAAGCTATTTAAATGTTCATCTTCTGTGTGGGCAAGAGTTTTATCTCAGAGTCGGCGGCCACGCCAGCAGCTCTGGGAGGCTGAATGATGACGACGATGCCGACGTTTGCTCATTGTCACTGAACACAAACAACAAACAACAAAGCAACATTTTGACTGGAGCTAGATGACGAGTTAAATCCCAACCAAAGTCATGATGATCCCCCAGTGGTTCCAGAGGTGGTGATCCAATGGTGGGATCCACATGGTGGTCAGGCGATCACCTTTGGGCCTCAACCTCGGACGAGTCCTCTCATGGACATCCTTCACGTACTTGCTCAGACATTGTCTCCACAAATCAGTCGGATTCATCCTCTTGGGAGCTCGAATGTCGGGACACAAGTTCACGGCAATCCGGCGAACATTGTGGAGATATTTCTCCAACGCGGTGGACCGACCGACCGGCTGCCACGGCTCTCCATGGAGCTGTGGCTTTACCACGGCTCCATGGAAGCTCCAGTTAACCAAAGCCCCGGCACCAGTTTTGGACTACTGCTCTCCCACCCCGTGTAACATGATTACATCATGGAGATGTCATCAACTACTGAGAGGATGTCAACACCTTCTCCCCCCCAGGTCACGATATTGGTGTTCAACATGTTGCTGTGCGCCGGCAGCACGGCAGGCTGGAGCTTCGGGCAGGTTTTCAGCCGCGTGCTGCTCATGCGATCTATATAACGAGGGAGTGACGCCCTGTTACCATGGAAACAATGGTTTTAGGGAGCTGGATATGTGGGGAATGAGGCGAGGTGCTGAGTGCTGGCAGGTGTGATTGAGGCTGAGATGCCTCCCCTAATGGTTCACCGGGAGAGGATGAAAAAGGCAACCACACACAGGTGTGTGTCTGTCTGTCTGTGTGTGTGTGTTTGTGTGTTTGTGTGTGTCTGCACGAATCAAATCCCCGTACCTTGACGTTTCCTCCAATTAAAGTCGGGGAAAACTCCTGATCAAAGTCCCGGTGTATCTGAGTATTTAGGTTATTCACTCCTCAGAATTCACTGGGTTCTCTATGTCATCTTTTTGAGTGTGTGTGCGCCTTTTGCATGCATTGTAGCATTGATGCATTTCCTGACACTGTGCTTCCTGTGAACAGGAGGATTCGTTCATTTCTCTCTAAATGGAGCCCCGGTAAGGATTCTAGGATTTAAAAAAACGGAAACCTCTCTCTCATAAGAAGTCCACACACCAAATCTGAAAATACTTTATTTAAATCTTAATTGTTTTATTTATTCTGTTTAATTTAATGTTCTGTATCTTAAATACTGAACTTGGAGTTTCTCTTAAATCCGCCTTTCAAACACATGAAAGTGGCTCCAACCCCGCTGGTCCTAGATTCCCATCCTCTGCAAACGAGCCGGTGGGGGGTTAAGTTGGACGTCTTGCTCAAGGACGCCGTAACGGGTACGAATGACGGTTAATTCACTGCTCGCCGCGAGGACGTAACCACAGAGCCGACCCCCGCCTCGCAACATTAGGTTTTTCCCAGGAAATAGTGACGGGTCAGCAAGGCGGGTCGGCCTCGGCGCCACATTCCTCATTATGCCTGGCGGGGTCCGAGTCCCATGGCATTACTCGCCGTCATTACACTTTAATCACCAGAAAGAGTGTGAAGCACGCTCTCAGACACAAGTCAGAGGTACACGTGGACCTGAAATGCACATGCACACGGTTAGAGTTTCTACCGGCTTGTGGCTGCGAATATGAATAGGCTGAACACCTGCGCTCGCACACTAATGCGAGCGCTTTATTCTCTTCACGTCTGACTCTCCTCGGGAGGCGTCTGAACGTGTCTGCGGGAGCACATCGAGCTTACGGTAGATCTCCAGCACCACCGAGGCCTCCTCGGTGTGGCCGCCGCCGTCGGTGGCCTGGCAGCGGTAGATGCCCGCGTCCTCGATGATGGCGTTGTATATGATGAGCCTGGATCGCGACGTCTCCGTGTGGAGCGCCATCCGCTTGGAGGCCAGGATGCGCTCGCCCTGGGGGTTGTACCACTCCAGCCTCACCGGCTCGCCAATCGCTAGGGAGCAAAGTCAGAAGGAAGAGAGAACATGAACATTGTGACGATTACTTTGAAAGAGACCTTTCCACGATTACGCCCACTCACCCCCGAGATCTATGCACAACATTTAAACGCCTGAAGGAAGTTGAATCGTGTTCTTAGCAAAAGGTTGTCTTCGGTTGACTTCCACCCGCTTCATATAGTCTCTAAATTGTTCCAGTAGTCCCACGATGATTTGTAAAAACAATAATGAACGCCCGTGAGTGACATGACCTTGGCTTCTCTATGCATGAAGTGAGTCAGCCTGCGGTGCATATCCTTTATCCTTTTGGAGGCTTGTCTGCTTGCATGTGCGTCTTGAGCTCGTCTGAATCTGCTTCCTTATCAAACAGATACATAATAAAGCTACATGGGAGGATGTAAACCAATCACCACGTTGCCCCATTACGACTGATTTCAATCAAGTCCAACCGTTTACGATTCAATCTACGCCGCGGAACAACTTGGGGAACTATTTCAATCGGTTTGATGGAAGTCAGATTGTGTCTATTGGGCATGTTTTGTATTCATGCTGCTGAAGGTTTTATGTGTCGATGCAACGGCATCGCTGCTCGCTCTGGTCCGCCGAACAGCCGAAGACCGTTCGACGTTGTTAACGTTGGAACTCGTCGAGGGAACAGATGGCCTGAAATGATACGATTGAGTCATAATCTTGGATTTACATAATGTGCATAAATCTGTAAAAGGAATGGCGACATATGTAAGCTGTAAATCCCGTTCTCGTTTCCAAGATTATGCGCTTATACAAACAGAGCCACTGCACAAAGGAGGAAACGCTAACTTCAAGCCTGATAAAAAAAATAAAAAAAATGGCGTCCATATGTAGCCTGTGGAACATGAACTCCTCTGCAGGCTACGGTGGGGGATTATGTGGCCATCTGCGAGCAGCAGGTGCCCTTTGCCTGTAAATACTGCAAATAAAAGTGTCAGTGTGGAGGGCCATTACTCGGCCCATGAATCAGCCGGAGCCTTGAAGAGGACACAGGCTGGTCCGGTCCCGAGAGACCGCTCTCTGGATTTAAATGAGGAAACAAAGAGAAACAAAAAGAAGATAATAGACGTAATGCAAGGTTGCCACGAACCAGGAAAAGCCATTGGCAAGAGATGACTCTCTGAATCCCCTCGGTACCGATCAGCAAGACGCCCTTGAGCAAAAGCTTTTAACCTCCAGCTGCTCGGCCGGAGTGATGCTGTGCGGCGGTCTCAAGAGCTTCCCGTGAGCCACTGCGAGGAGACGTCTTGTCGTCGGATTTCAACGCCCGGAAAACACACATTTGTCCAGCGTGCACGGTCACATAAAAGAAAAGCCGTTCGCTGAGAGTGATGATCTGATTTGCCTCTTCTCTCCCGGCGTCTCCCACTTTTACAGGAGGGGAAGCTCTTCCTTCCCAGCATGCGGGTACTTGTGGGGAACAGATAAGTGTCGAGCGTCGCTACAGGCGTCTCTTTATACCTGTTAGCATTACAGCGTTATCGCCCCTGTTGGCAGCAGAGGCAGCGTAACATGTTGGATGTGTTGATGCCTCCGGAGCGCTGACGGGCCATTTGCTTCACGGATGATCCGAGAAGACGCGAGCGTCGGAGCGCGCTGCCCCCGTGTGCGTTCTCACCACCGACTGAATAGCCGTTCGCACATTTTGTCAAACCGCTCTGGAAATCTGCATAAGCTCTGGCGTTATTACGGATTCTCGGCGACGGACTCCCGGAGTGGAAGGACAAAGGAGATTTCTTTTTTTTCTCTAGGTGCTTTCAAAACGTCGAAGGAGCAGCGCGCTGATTGATCGCCGGCTTCTGGTAACCGCTCGTGAAAAGCGTTTATTTATTTTTTAACCGCAAGCAGCGGCGCTTTGTGTCTGGAAGGTGTTTTCAAGGAGCAATATAAAGACACTGAAATATTGAGGCGATCTAAGCCTCCTGCACCAGGCAGATTATTGACTCGACGTGCCCCTCGGCGCCGGAATTAGCCGAGCGCGAGCCGAAACACTCCCACGTCCCCGCGGCGGCTGGCACACGGAGCCGGCGCTCGTAATTGATTCAGGTCTCCGGGGGAAGTAGATAGCGGCGCCCCCGGAAACAAGAGCTGAGCGGGCGAGGAATCACGCTGGTCAGCGTGCACACGGGAAGGGGGCGGGGGGATTGACACTGTGTCGGCTACGTATTCATCTCGGCCTGCTCTGTGATGTCGGGGGCGCACCGGGACGAGGGGCTTTGACCTCCCCCCCCCCCCCCCCCCACGCTCGTTAGCCGCATCTGAAGAAAAACCACATGGAAACAAACCGGAACTGTTGGATCTCGTAGGACCAGCGGGGCTGCCTTTGTAGCTGCCTGTTTTTTTTTGATTTTGCAGCCAACACTTGGCTCTGGCTTCCTGCCACCACAGTCTTAGGGGGAGGTTAAACACACACCTAAACACCAGTTTATCCAGCTCCTTATTTGTCACGCCAGGAGCTCAGCTCCATTTAACCCAGACAAGAGAGCCACTCTCTCAGTGGGTTGTTTGTTTCCTCACCAAAGGTCTAATGGAGCCTTTCAAACACCTGGTGATGGTTTGGAAGGAAACACAATGCCAGGAATCTAGAGTAACAACGCCCGATTTCTGTATTTTAATGCATATTGGTATATTCAGTGATGGACAGAAGATATCAAAAAGTTGAATCTCAACCCAGATGAGCGCCAAACGGGTCAAGTTGTCTGTCTAAAATGTCTTCACGTATATTAGACTATTAGACATTTGTGTGAATCTTTCAGTCTGGGCCAAACAAACATGTTTAGTGAGGTCACAGTGACTTGACCACCGAAATCCAAAGCAAGTGGACGTTTGTGCAGAATTTGAAGGAATTCCCCGAAAATATCATTTACGCGAGAATCGGACGGACGTAAGGTCGTGGTGACCTTGACCTTGACCTCTGGCCATCAAAATCTAATGGACTAGTTGAATGGACAAAACGGACAACCTGAAATAATAATAGAGGCCGAACGAAAGCGGTGCAAGCCGCCATCTTTAAAACAAGGGGGGATGCATTTGGTTCGTCCTGTCCATTAAAAACAACTAAATTTATCTTTGCAAAATAACAATATTTCATTGGTGGAGAAGCGGCTCACTTCATGCATTCATCATCGAGACGCCTCTGACCTTTTCCCACAGCGATGACGGAGAAAACCAGATTCACTGGAGGTGCAAGGTGACAGCAGCACACATGCAGTGTCTCTCTCTCTCTCTCTCTCTCTTCTCTAAAGACAATCCCCAGCTCAGTGCACCACAGCTCTCACTCACTGTTTTCCTTTTCTCTTCCCGACCCCGTAAACCTTCCGCTGCTCCTTTATTTTGAGCCTCAATTCAGAATCCGCGCAGCAAAAAAAACACATATTTTTCACTGTGAAGCGTGGAGAACCCCCCCCACCCCCCCACCCACCCCACCCCCACCCCCACCCCACTCTGTACAGCGAGGTAACGAATAAAAGCAAATTCAGTGGAAGAGACGCGTGTCGCATTTTCTCCTAAAAGCAAGAACTCATGAATAGATGACACATCTGTCGCTCTGAGGACGGAAGATGAAAGGGTTTTTTAAAAATGAATGCTAAAAACATTTAGAGGTTATTTTATTGATGTGTGCACATTCATAATATTTTCACACCTGTCAGTCTTGAAGAAACATTTAGTCTGTACACTGTCTGATGTTCCCATATGCACATCAACTATTAAATGATATATACGTGCTTTTAAGCTCTGTTTGATGGCTCAAAATGCACTAAAGAAAAACTATTAGTGACCAAATAAGTTAAAGTTATTATCCGGCGACAGTAAACCAATCAAAGACGAGGACCCCGTGAATCACGAGAAGCCGATTGAGAACATCTTCTCTTCTTCTGCAGCCGTGCGATAACATGCAAGTATCTCATCAATTACATTGAAGACCGGAGCAGTTCGGAGAACAACACATTTCCTCCATCAGAAATTTAAATGAGAGATTTCTGGATTTGTGTTTTCATCTGATTTCTCCTGAACTGTGTTTCATTGAATCGCGGATGAGTATCCGTGACAACGGCTTAGAATGAACGAGGAAAAGGCCTTTTCAGTGGAAACCGTTTAAGAGTAGAGCCGTTTGGGAGCAGACGAGAAGAAAAAAAAAGGCAACTTTGACCGCGTTTTGACCCCAAAAAAAAAACAGCATCTTTGAAGCAATTTGAAAAAGAAAAAAAGAAAAACGTGTGCTCTCGTGGAAGAAATGAGGCGTTCAATCATTTTAACCCCGCTGCCAATTCTTCCTGGCAAAACTTTGGAAACAAGACAGATTTGTATCGAACAAAGGGAATTGATTTCACCCGGGTTCCTTCTCTAAGAACACACTCCGGCCTTTTCTTCACAAGCGGCTCGCACACACGAATCAGCATACGATGTAATTGCCTTTCTGTTGCTTTCTCTTTCTCTTCCGATCCATATTCATGTGTGGGGCCACGTTCGTACCAGCTTAAAGAGCTAAAAAGTCACTTTTTAAAAGTCTATTTGTTTGCAGGCTCACGTTGGTTTCATGGGCTTTTGCCTTTTTTCTCCATTTGGTCGATGCCTGTTCTGCTGTGCTTTCTAGCCCACTCCAGTTGGCAGGGCTGCATGTGAATGTGGTAACAACCTGAAAAGGGTGAAACGAGTGACACAGACACTTCCTCCCACGCACTCTGGACGTCGGCCGCGGGACGATTTATCTCCCACCTCCAACACTCTTCTGCCTCAAAGCCTTTTCCTCTATTCTCCGTTCCGTCGCTCGAGCTCTCACAAATAAAAAGCGTCCACCTTTGCCTTTCGTCTCCTGCCAGCTTGGTTCCATTCAACTCCATTCTGTCCTTCTCAGCACACGCTAGACCTCCGCACCCCGCCGACGCTCCTCGACTCCCCTGGCTGTCAGCGCCACGCTGAGTGGGCTGGCAGGAGAGAAGAGGCAGCCGGCGGGGGGCCGGGCCGGGCCTGCCAGAGCGTGGTGCCACCCTACCGAGCCGCTGGCAGCTTCTCCGCTCGAGCCGAGGGTTGATATACACTTCTGAGGGGGGGGGGGGGGGGGGGGGTCCCGGTGTGGTGCCCAGCGAGTCAAAGAGTCACTCGCCATATGGACGGCATGGATTGTGTTGCGTTCACTGTCATAGGAACCACAAACGGGCTTCAGAGGCGAAGGGCTTCCAAACACACACACACACACACACACACACACAGCACATCCACGTGAACACCAGTGTGTGGCTGTTGTACCTGTGCAGATGAAGAACTTGGACTCTCCGACACTCAGCTCCACTTTGTTCAAGGATATGGACACCTGCAGTGCGGCTGCAACGGAGGAGGAAAGAAAGAGAGAGAGAGAAACAAGAGGAAATGAATTAGTTGTCAGTCTCTTCATCGCATTGTGGCTCATTTCCTTCTTCTTAACTGTCTGAGGGTTCATTTCCTTCTCAACATCACCATAAACTGCATGTACATGAGAAGCAGTGAACACAACGCTTCTTAGAAATAAAACCCGCAGCTGTTGCAGGTTTACGATCGTCCATGGCCAAAAAAAAAGAACAATTTCTATATGTTTCTATATACAGCCATCTCTCCTTTCAAAAGAGACAGATTTGCTTGATGCCTTCTATTAGGCACGCGTCCTCTCAGCCGGAGGCAACGCTGTGTGCAGTTGTCGCTCTTGACAACGAGGCTGAGGAACTTCAGAGCTCGGTAAATAACTGCTTGTAGTTTCCTGTATTTTGTCACGCGGGTTCTTTTTGAGAGCCGAACACACAAAGAAGAAAGAAAAGCTAACTGGAAATGTCGCTGGAAGAAATCCACCTATGACTAAACATTATTAGAATAAAACAACAACTCGCAGTCGAGCTACAACCGTGTGTGTGTGCGCGTGTGTGTGTGTGTGTGTGTGTGTGTGTGCGCTGCTACTGCATAGAGCCACACAATAGGAGCTCTGAAAGGTGGTAAACTGACTCCAGACGGGAGAAAGAGAAGCAGAGAGAGCGTCTGGATGTCTGATGTGATGAGCCGTGATTGGCCACTCAGCGGGGAGGGGGTCATCTTCAGGCCGGAGCGCTGGATGTTTGATGAGCCGGTCACACCCGCGCTCCTCAGAGCTGCAAGTCTAGTTAGGATCAAACTGCAGCTACACACACACACACACACACTCACACACACACACGCTGCACATGCTGCATAATACGCTAATGGATGTTAATTCTATCCACAACGCTGGGAACTCAATAGCAGAGCTCAGGGCGCCTGTCAATAATGGAGGAAATGATGAAATGATTATCTGCAGCTTCCCGGGGGGGGGGGGGCGTCGCCCCAGGGTGCTGCTCTCCAGCTGTCCTCACTGGGCATCACCTCACCTGTCACAGCTGCAGGTTGCCTATAGGTGGCAGTAGAGGGGCACTACCACCGTCGCCTGAGGAGGCTATATGTGTGTGTGTGTGTGTGTGTGGGGGGGGGGGGGGGGGGGGGGGGGGGGCTTCCTTATCAATGCATTCCATCATTTCCACTGTTACGCATTTTAGAAAAGAAAAGAAAAAACAAGCACTTTTAGTAGACGTATATTGACTATATTAGACATTTAGACACATAAATATGGGAAAATAAGGCTTCAGGGTTCTTTTATCGCCATCTGCAATCAGTGGGCAGCTTTGCGCATTGCATTGTGGGAAAGTAAACACACTGCAACGCTGCTAAGTGAGGTGATTAATCACGTCTATTTAACCCGATGCCCTTCCACGCAGCCTCGCCTCTGACTCTAGATTCCTATCAGCGGCTTCAAGTAGTTTAACGGTTTTCAATTATTAATTGATCCCGGTCCGTTCGTGCTGCATGTGATTGAACGAGCGATAAGTTCCTCACAAAAAGGGCCTAAGCTCTCGTTCCTTTGTTGACTGTGCTGTCAGATGCATTGTCGTGAACAACGTTCTGTAATTAAGTTCAACCTGGAACAATATAAATGTTCTTCAGCCCTTTTTTTAGGAGGAAATACACCACGGAGTCCACGTTGGCATTTTAATGAGAAAATGTGTTTATTCGACACCGTCTGGCCTGGTGGGGACACAAAGAGATAATTATATCCATTTTCAAAAAGGGAACGCGTTCACCTGCTTATTACAGAGCCAGCATCAATATGTAATGAGCCTGGCAGCGATGATTAGCTCCTCTGAGAAGGGCTGGAGGCATGAAGAAGAAGACAAGACACAACCATTGATTTGATTTGTTGCCATGCCATGCATGAATAACAGCGCTGAGACTTCCATCATAATCATAATAATAATAATAATAATAGTAATTCCAGCTTCAACTGCGCTCTCCAGTAAAAAGAGGCGGGACTTTGACCAGTGAGTTGCTGCCTTGTGATTGACATGATGGTGGCGGCCAAAAAAAACAACACATCGGTGACATCACAGTGGCGACTTCCGTACGCCGTCACTTTAAAAAGACCAACGGAGGGTAGAGCGTCCAATCAGCTGGCAGCGAGAGACCGCTGTGGTTCCACAATGCTCCGCGGAGAACGTGCCTTTGAGTGCATCTTGTACATGTCAGAGCGTGTGTGGGGGTGCACTGTATTTTGTGTATTTGTGTGTGTGTGTATGCAAATGTATTAAGCACACAGAAAAGATAGGAAAAGAAACGCTCCGCTTTAATTGTCTGTGATTTTGTGGAGGAGTTCAAGGGAAGAGAGAGAGAGAGAGGGAGGAAGGCGTGGGCAGAGCGAGAGCAAAAGGAGCAGATAAAATACTAATTACTACGTTTTGTATCCAGCCGAACCTCTGAGTCTTATGCATTTCTTCAAGATGGTTTCCAGTAAGAAGGAAGCTTACAAAAGAAGACATTTTAATGTGCCGCTCAGGTGAGCCGTGGGCACGAGGGGAAGTGCAGGTGTCGGGGATCTCTTCGTTAAGATTATTAAAAGACGGCTTTTATTTCCGTGTCATGTGGTCATTATTCACTCATGATCCATGTTTGCTTTCCATAAACAAGGATTGAAAAACAGTTACTCCAAAGTAACATAATATAACCCATCAGGCTTTGACAGGAAGGAGGGGGGAGGGGGGGGGGGGGGGGGGGGGGGGGCAATGAGTGCATTGTATTTCTAAACCGGAAGAGAGAAGAAGAGAGATGACCCGAAAAACTCAATCAGGGAAATATCTATAGGTAGTAAAGTAAAGGAAGCTCTTGTGAATCACTTACGGACGACTTCGCCCCCGTCCCCCCGAGGAGGAGTACACCTGAGACCTTCCTACGGTCCTGAGACCTTTCTACGGTCCTAAGACCTTCCTACGGTCCTGAGACCTTTCTACGGTCCTGAGACCCTCTTACGGTCCTGAGACCCTCTTACGGTCCTGAGACCTTCCTACGGTCCTGAGACCCTCTTACGGTCCTGAGACCCTCTTACGGTCCTGAGACCGTCCTACGGTCCTGAGACCGTCCTACGGTCCTAAGACCTTCCTACGGTCCTGAGACCGTCCTACGGTCCTGAGACCCTCTTACGGTCCTGAGACCGTCCTACGGTCCTGAGACCTTCCTACGGTCCTGAGACCCTCCTACGGTCCTGAGACCCTCTTACGGTCCTGAGACCTTCCTACGGTCCTGAGACCCTCCTACGGTCCTGAGACCCTCTTACGGTCCTGAGACCTTCCTACGGTCCTGAGACCCTCCTACGGTCCTGAGACCCTCCTACGGTCCCGAGACCTTTCTACGGTCCCGAGACCCTCCTACGGTCCTGAGAGCCTCCTACGGTCCTGAGACCTTCCTACGGTCCCGAGACCCTCCTACGGTCTTGAGACCTTCCTACGGTCCTGAGACCTTCCTACGGTCCTGAGACCCTCCTACGGTCCCAAGACCCTCCTACGGTCCCGAGACCTTCCTACGGTCCCGAGACCCTCCTACGGTCCTGAAACCCTCCTACGGTCCCGAGACCCTCCTACGGTCCCGAGACCCTCTTACGGTCCTGAGACCTTCCTACGGTCCTGAGACCCTCCTACGGTCCTGAAACCCTCCTACGGTCCCGAGACCCTCCTACGGTCCCGAGACCTTCCTACGGTCCCGAGACCCTCCTACGGTCCTGAAACCCTCCTACGGTCCCGAGACCCTCCTACGGTCCCGAGACCCTCCTATCATCGAGCAGGCGGACGGACGACAAACGCTTTCACAGAATTCTCCAAAAGACGAGAGAGACGTCTTTGAAGACTTGATTTCATCAAAGTCTCATCGCCTGTAATTTGTGTGAAAGTGACTTTTCTAATTAAAGTATTGAATGACCTCGTACACCAACAAAAGTACTATGTTTTTAAATGACTCATTGTAATTATGAAAAGGCAAAATGCTGTCTGTTATTATTAGCTCCTGCTACATGTGTGGTTATTGGATCTCAAGGAAGAAAATTAAAAAGGTGCACCGAAGACACATTTTAATCAACTTAGATACTCAGTGGATTGATCTCAGAGTTCTTTCTGTCAACATGACTTTGAGGCGTCATCTCTGATAAATAATGACCTCAGATCAGTGTTGAAGTACCAGAGAGGTATCGGTGCCGAGACCCCTTTCAGAAGGTCTCGTCTTGGAATGGACTCTGGATTTCATTTCAAGACGTCACTAAGCCGCCTGAGCATCGGCTGGTTTCTTTGCTGTGATTGGGTGTAAAACATCAAAACACACAGGGGTACTGGGCCTCGCCCTGGTCTTGCACGGGTCTGAATACTCTGTTTAGAAGGTGGTCCGGACTACAACACGGGTAGTTTGACTCTTATCAAAGTCATGGCAACGCATCACGGTGAGTTACAAGTGGAACATTTTAACCCCATCAAGTCTTCCTTATTCTCCGGCGCCGAGATGATTTCTTTTCCAAGACAATTGCGGTAGAGATCGGAGATGGTGTTCATATTTATGGAAACGTAAGTGCAAGATAATGTCCTCGTCTTCATTCCTTTTCCTTCTCTCCAAAACAGAACCACGCATTAGAAATGAGGTAGAAACGTTCCTTTGTGCTTTTCTACTCGTTCTCTTTGCTCTCCTGTGTCTAGTCGACCGGTCTTCATTTCGTCTTATCTCTTTTGGCTGTGTCTCCATTTCCTCCCCTTTTATCCCCCCCCATGTCCTCGGGCTGCAACCTGTTTCTCTATATGGCGACATCAGTGGTTCTTTTTTTCTGCGACGTCGCCGAGCAGCTGAGAGAAGTCTGGGGCGACAATAACTCCAGGCCCGTCAGTCAGACGGGATGATTTGCTTCACGCTCCTGGCGTTTCACTTCCATTCTTCCCCCGTCAGCCTCTCTCTCTCTCTTACGGCCGGGCACCGCACTCCAACCGTTCCAAGACGGGATAAGTGGCAACGCGAGTAGCAGTTATTCCACTTTTCACCTTCAAAAACACGTATTAAAAGGACGACGTTTACAATGCGGAACAATGCCGGGGAGATCGAAAACCGAGGCGTCTTTTCATCGAGTCTCCGGGTCTCCGCGTCGGCCTTGAATGCCGCGTTGATCGCGTTGTTCGCTCGTACCGTGAACGGACCGGAGCGAGCGGCGCCGCCGGTGTTAATGAGTCACCAGAGCGCCGCCGCTTTCCCGAGGATTGTGTCAGCTTCCTCCACGCATTAATAAGGTCATCCATCAAGACGAAAAGGTACCCGTCAAATGATTATGGTAATACAGCCAATTAAAAATGACGGCCATTATACTGAATACAGACAAGTTCATACACTATATATGTATGCTATTAAGAGGCTCAGCAATGCTTCACTGTGGACTTTAATTTAAAAGCAGTGCCCTGGAGGTCCAGAGGAAAAAAAAGGACATTTCGCGATGACGTCGTCAACGTTCGTGACCACACTCGCCCGTCACTCAAAAGGGCCGCCACAGAGTCTCAACAACGGCGTGCAGCAGGCGGAGCGAGAATGGACTCGAGGTCGGCCGATGATGGCAGAACATATTGATTTGGCCTGCTGAGCTCAGCTGATTACTGCAGCGGCCCTCGATAAGCACAACGAGACGGGCGAACGCACGAGTGACGGGTTCAGTAATAAAAGCTTAAGGCCTCGGAGGGTTCAGACTATCTCGTATCGGCTGTGGGAGAGGCCAACAAAGTGTGTGTGTGTGTGTGTACTCAGACATGAATAGTTATCATTTCTACATGAAAAAAGAGCTCATTCTATCACATCCCGTATGCTAACGTGTGTTACTTGGCCATCTTTGAAGAGAGATGGCAGTTTCAGGCCATACGATGGGGACGAGCGTCATGACGAAACACCCAGAAGCCCCGTGGGCTCCAGAAGGAGCCTCCAGTGACGGCACGGGGGCGTCGCACACGTCACATTTACCCAAACGCCGCAAATAAAAATAGAAAGTGATCCACGTCTTTGTTCAGACATTCTCTCTCCTTTCAGAGCAACACAAATCACAATGGCGGTTAACTAATGTCCGCCTGTCACCGGTGGTTCAGGGAGGGTGGAAACGTCGTGCCGTGGTGACCGTGGGTGGAAAACCAGTTGCTCGCAGACTGGGAGCTAAAATCTTTTAACGACTGCTCATTATCGCAGCGTTGGCATATCCACAGGGGGCATAATCAGTAGCTGAGGGGTCGAGCTGGAAGTCTGATGCATAATCACAGGCCTGATGTCAGGATCAAGTGGGAGTAAAGCCATAGGATTTCCCGACTGCCATGAACGCAGCTTGCAATTTAGACACACGGGGGGTCGATATGCTTTTTTATTTAACTTTTAATTAGGGTAAAAGTTATCATTATTTTTTACAGGTGCTTTTAGCCGTGACCAGAAACAATGCACCGATGCTCCCTTCATGCTCTCTCAGGACATACGGCTTCCCCAGAGACGTGTGAACCGGGGACCGAGGGTCAGGAGCTGCAGCGTGATGCTCCATCAGAGCTGCGTCTTCCAACTCCTTCAGACTCAAATGCTCCTCAAACAACAGCTCGAGCAGGAGGCCTCACACAGAGGAATGTCTCCCAGGACCAGATGCAAACACTTGTGTCTCATCCCCAGCTGGGAGCTTCTCCTGCTCTTTGAGCAGAGACTATTATTTTGGTCTCGGCTGGCTAGTCAGACTCACTTTGACAATGTGCAACGCTGCCAGTCAGACCGCCCCAAAAGTACGATTGTACATTCGACTACAAAACACACATTTGGAGACGCACGTCGAGCCGATCCGCCGACACGGACCAAATATCTCGAGGCCTTCCGGATTCGAGAAGAAAAAAACCTCCCGTGCACGTTGGCGAATGAGAAGAAACGTGTTTGTGTTGGGATGGAAATGGCACGTTTTGGCTGGGGCTGATGATTCCCACAGCCCCCCCCCCCTCGTGGCTGTGACAGGGCCGTTATCTCAGGCCGGCGGATTAATTCGGTCACAAAGGAGAGGTCACTGGCTCCTGCCAGGCCTCAGAGAGGACACTCTGGGGACGGTGAGAGGGGATTCGGGCACAGACGTCTTCTTCTAAAGGGGTTTAAAGCCAGCAGGCTCCCTAATTGCGAGGGCACCTCCCACGACAATACCAGCAATTGCTAAATGGAATTCACTGCATTGTGAACATGGGAAGGGGGGGGGGGGGGGGGGACCCCCGCTGGGCTCTCAATTTAAGTATGAATGTGATTTGGGTTTTTCTAAATCCCAAATCACATTGAGCTGGAAATGAACGGGTGCAGGAGTGGAACAATGAGCAACAATGAGCGGCTGCTGAAGACATTTGCATTTTTTAAATTGCAGCCGTGGAAAAACAACAGAATGCAAACGGGTACGAAACATTCACCGATCCGCTCGTAATCAGTGGGAAACGGCTAATAAGGAGGATCATTCTTTCATCAGGCCGCCCTCGGATCTGAAGATCAGGGGTTCAAAGGCTCAACCTGAAGTATTCACTTCTCAACTCGTCCTCTTCCTACTCCTCTTCCTACCCTTCATCCTTAATAGTACTCAAGTCAGAGCCTTTCATCTTCCCCTGTTCTGGCTGCATTGTGCAAGGAACTGCTTGTTCACCTTTACTGATTCTCTCTCCCTCTCCCCCCCTCTCTCTCTCTCTCTCTCTCTCTCCCCCCCCCTCTCTCTCTCTCTCTCTCTTTCTCTCTCTCCCCCCCTCTCTCTCTGACAGAAGCTGACACCAACTGTCACCGCGGCCCGGGCCAACCTGGATGCCCGGATCGGGCACCGAACCACTGCCAGTTCAGTTATTACTCAAAACTCTCTCTCCCTGGCATGTTTTTGTGCTGCACATCACCGAACTCGTCTGTGATTGGTTCTTTTTGGCCGGCTTTGGGTTTTTAAACTTTTAGACTCCCGATCAAACCAAAGTCTGCAGCCACGTTAGCGGCTCAGTGAGGATGTTTATGGACAATTATGAACGTTTGTGAACGTTTACGAACGTTTAAAAGTACGTCAAACACCCGAGAGCTCGTCACGACGCATCGTCAGAGGCGAAGCTGCAAAAAAGGTACGCGCAACACGCGTTAGATCGTTACTGGCTCTCACTGCGATGAGAAACTGGAATGGGTTGCCGTGGGAGACGGGCCTCTCCCATCTCGTGGCCAAAGGTCATTCGATCTGGTCCCGTGTGTCGGAAAACAAGCAAATACGGCGTTAAATGGGAAATGAGACCTATTGATCGGCAATGACTCTGTGTTCATAAATCACAGGTGAATGGAAGACAGACAGGCAGACAGACATGCAGACAGACAGGCAGACAGACAGACAGACAGAGAGACAGGCAGACAGACATGCAGACAGACGGACAGACAGACAGACAGACAGGCAGAAAGACGGACAGACAGACAGACAGACGGGCAGACAGACAGACAGACAGACAGAGAGACAGGCAGACAGACATGCAGACAGACGGACAGACAGACAGACAGACAGAGAGACACACAGACAGGCAGAAAGACAGACAGACATGCAGACAGAGAGACACACAGACAGACAGGCAGACAGACAGACAGAGAGACACACAGACAGACAGACAGACAGGCAGACAGACAGACAGACAGACAGAGAGACACACAGACAGACAGGCGCGTGCTGAATGATTGCTCAGCTGTGGCACTGAGTATTGCAATAAGTACATTAAAGGAGAATGTGTCACCGAGTACAGCGCCTCCCCCACAGAGCCCCTCCCCCACAGAGCCCCCCCCCCCCCCCCCCCCCACAGAGCTTCCCTCCCCACAGAGCCCCTCCCCCACAGAGCCCCCCCCCTCCCCCCCACAGAGCTTCCCTCCCCACAGAGCCCCCCCCCCCCTGAGCTGATGGATGATCGCGGGGTGTGGACCTGCATACATCGGCTCCGCTCCGCATGGCCTTCAATTAGAACTGTGGGGAACATGCACTCAGCGCCCCACTGAGACAGAGGTAGGCAAACAAATAACTATGCCCCCCCCCCCCCCATCACACATACACACACTTCATTCAAACACACATATGCGTGACACAGGGCCGAGGTACAGTGTGCAGCCACACAGGGTTAGGGTTAGGCGCACCACGGCGACCGCGTCCCCGACTCGGTGTAACCGAAAGACAACGCACCCCCCCGCTCCACAATTAGCATATTCATTATTTAACTGGGGAACAGCTGGCTAATTGGCAAATGAAATGCTTTCAATGATGTTCACACGAGAAGCAGAATTTGATTAAACAGAATCTGGGGGAAAATAACGGAAAAGGAAATGAACTTTTCGGTGACTTTGCCCGCGTTTGGGTGCAAATGAAAAGACGCATCCGGCCAACAGAGAGCGGTTCAGCGCTCGGCTCCACTTTTAATGGACTGACTCATGTGGGCTTTCTAAATCAGATGGGGGGGGGGGGGTAATGACACACTCTCTCAGGTCGTACATCAGGTTCTGTTTGATCCTGGTCAAGGATGTTAAACCTTGACGTGACCTCTCCCATTCTTTTGGTCTGCTCGCCAACAGGAAATGACTCGTGAACGCAGGCCGCTGGTGTCGGCGCCGCGGCTTCCAAACCCTTCAAAATGCTTCCATTCATTTTGGGCAATTTCTGCTACACGCTCGTCAATATAGAGCCGGGAGAGTGACAGCAAGGGGCAGTGGAACAGCGAGGGGGGGGGGGTCACAAGCCGCGGTGGCCATCACCACACATCACCGAGCCGGCTAAAAGGTACAATGCGCGGCTTCGGAGGAGGGGGATCGATGCTCGCAGCAAACCCCCGGTGACCACCGGCTCGCTGCTGGGTCACGGCTCAAAGAAGCTGTTGTGCTGCTGTGACGGGTGTGTGTGACGGGTGTGTGTGTGTGTGTGTGTGTGTGTTGGGGGGGGGGGGGTTATCGATTACAGGCTTTAACCCTTCCTGCACGACCTTTTGCGCGGGTGCATGAGACCGTGGAAGCAAACCAACCGTCTTCATCGATGCTCCTGTGTGGAACCAGAGATGTGTTTTCAAAGCACACTTTTAATAGAAGAGAAAGCACTCCGGAGTCACTCCCATTGTTTGTCTTCTCACTTCCTGCTTTGCATTTAATTGTGGGCGGTCGTCAGAGGCCCGCTCGTCCACAGAAGGACCCCCGCTGGGTTTGCAGAGCATGCAAATGTGTCCCCACCCTCTCCAATGGCTTTTTTCCTTTCCCTTTCCCCCTGCTGTTGGTGTTGTTGTTGTTGTTGATAATAGTGTTTGTTGTCAGGCTACATGGAGGAAGGGGGGGGGGGGCGCATTGCGGGCTCCCACAGCTGCGCCACGGTGGCCCGGAGACAATGGCCATCCTGGTCGGCTGACGCAATGCAACAAATGTTTGAAGAAAGAGACACACACACACACACACACACACACACACACGCACACACACAAGCTCTTCGTTTTATATATATATATATATATCAGAAAGCCGTCAACGCCGCATCATGCCGGCTGTTGTTTACACTGCAGCGGCGGAGCATAACTTCCCCCATCACTATCTGTTTTTAAAGGTGTTATATAAATAAAGTTATTATTATTATCGGTTCACTCTTCCCGTCTCACTTCTCGGCGTTAATGAGCTGCGTTTTGGGCCCCGTTTAATTATTCATACTGTTCTGTTTTGCCTGGAATCCTTTTTTAAGTTTCCTTTTTGCTTGAAAAGAATCTGTGTTTACCTGCAGCCTGAGGGGGGGGGGGGGGGGGGGGGGGCGTATGGTTCCAGAACATATGTAGGAGGAGCTCAAGCTCTGCAGATACTTTGATGCATTGTTTGGATATGAAAGGGCCGCTGTGCCGTACGATTGATGAATCAATAACGGCGGCCATGTTCACAGCCTCTCACGCACGCCACCTCCCGTGATCATCCACATCCAAAACATTCCAGTCCACATCCTCTTCTTCTTATTTCACTCTCATCCCTCGTTGCCACCCACGACTCCCTCCGTCAGACATCTTTTGTTTCCATAGAAACTGGGTCTGGTCCCATGCATTCTCCTCTCACGGCGGTGTGTCCCCCCCCCCGCTGGAAAGGATTCAGGAAGAGTGTCACTCTCCTGAACGAGCCTCGCCTGCAGCTCCTCTACTAGGAATGTTCTCGCCGCAGAGATCCATCAGTCAAATGTATGCCGAGCGGCTCGTAGTGTGAATCAATGAGAAGGAGCGTTGGTGTGATGGAGTAAGAGATGCTGACACTGGTTTCAGTGGATCAACTGGGACTGCGGGTTCATTCTGGGCCGCCGCTGTAAATCCAAAGGAAACTAAATACCGGATCGTGGAGAGGAGTCGCTATGCTAATCTGTTAGCATAGCGAGTGTAACGCTACAGGTTACACTCGTTTAGAATCAACAGCTTTTTATTTGAAGGAATTCTAATGAACCAATCTTAACATCCTATACATTTCTCCAGTATATATATATATATATATATATATATATATATATATATATATATATATGGTGCACACTCCCCCCAGATCTTTTATTTAGCGATGGCTGGGGAATCTCGGTTTAATTAAAAGAAGGAAAAATTAATCTTATTTATAACGATGGCCCCCGTGCCCTTCATCCAAAAAGGGCAACGCTGCCACAGAAAGCACCGGATGGGAGACGCGGCGCTCTGACTCGAGACACGGGGTGATAATTTGGGATGACGTGAGAATAATCGATGGCTGAAATGAGGCCAAAGCCACCGGGGTGCTCGGCGCTGACATTCTGAGCCCAGATGGCGAACAAATCCACAGGCGGACCATAAAGTTCACAGGAAACTGGGTTAACCCTGCGTGAACCAGGTCAAGAGCCTCCAGGTTTCTAAACGTCATGTTGGACCTGAAGAGCCAGACTTGAGTAAGCCTGACGTGGCCAGTCGAGCCAGCGCCACCGCGTACTGTAATTAACATCACATGCTGATTGTTGTGGATTATTTGCTAAGCTGACACTTGTCAAAACAGAACATGTATTCCCGTTGGCAGCTCGCAGTGGGGATTTAACCAGGTTATTAAAGCTTTAACCCATTTCAATACAGCTCGTGCTAAATGGATAACAACCAGAGAGATGGATTTCCATTTTATCCCAATTCACAGGATCATGCCCACGCACTCCATTTCCCGATGGTTCTCTCTTTCAGAACACCCGTCTGCATCGAGCGCTTCCCTTTCATCATCTGTTAGTATAATTTCATCTCGTAGTCGGAGCCCTGAAAGAAACGAGAGGCAAAACACGCCGCAAAGAGTGCAAAGGGGAGACGCGCACATCTGCATAATAAATAGCGATTGCCAAATTAATTACCGCCTGCGTGCTCGTAGTGATCCGACTCCAGCAGATGGTTACACATACAAACAC
>NC_046967.1:11729601-11769601 GCF_009769545.1 Cyclopterus lumpus
GGAAGGAAAGATGCAGCCAAACAAATACATATTAAAGCATTAAATCTCCATTCATTTACCGTCATACAACATGTCACGGAGGCCCCCTCAGAACATGTTCATGACTCATATCTGACGGGGCCTCGTTAATTTCTCACACACGGTTCAGGGTCCCCTGAAGACCCGGATCGGGGGGTGATATTGAGGACCCGACACGTTGGCCCAAACCGGCTCCACCGGCGGGCTGTAGCAGCCGATTGGCTCAATGGCGCCTGACGGGCGCGTGAGATCCAGTTTGATTGCCGAGGACGCGGCTGGAGTGAGGGCACGTGCACGTGCACGTGCACCCGATGGAGACTTGTAGCTCCATATGGTAGCACCGGGCTGCGTTGCCCTAGGGAGGCATTACCATTTAGAGTAGAGGGGGCGATCCAACAGCTCTCTCTCTCTCTCTCTCTCTCTCTCTCTCTCTCTCTCTCTCTCTCTCTCTCTCTCTCTCTCTCTCTCTCTCTCTCTCTCTCTCTCTCTCTCTCTCTCTCTCTCTCTCTCTCTCTCTCTCTCTCTCTCTCTCTCTCTCTCTCTCTCTCTCTCTCTCTCTCTCTGCGAACTGAGCCGGAGTGCTCATCATCTGACAGCTCTTCTGTTTCATCCTCTCCACTCTCTTTCACACACACACACACACACACACACACACACACACACACACACACACACACACACACACACACACACACACACACACACACACACACACACACACACACACACACACACACACACACACACACACACACACACACACACACACACACACACACACACACACACACACACACACACACACACACACACACACTCACACTCACACTCACACTCACACTCACACTCACACAAAACATCAGGATGTTAACGTGCTCACGTTATCTGATTACGGCGTTACCGATCGCCCCGGGGTGAAATGTAACCGCATTACCGTAAACGTTAGCGCCGCGGTTAGCGCCGCGGTTAGCGCCACGCCGCTGCCGCTCGGAAAGTAGACAAAGACAGATGCTCACTCCTGCTCCAATCTCGAGGGCCTCGGACGGCCCCAGATCCCCACAGCTCCCCCCTCACCTCACGGCTTCCCCGGGAGCCGCCACCGCGCCGCTGGAGGCCGCCAGACCCTGGTACATTGAGAGGTTTTCTAAGAAAATTAATTAGCATTGTTTAAGAAGTGAAACTATATATTTGAGTGACATCTTCAGTAGGAGCCGTTGGGCAGATAAAGGATTGTTTGTCGGCAATAATCGAGATGGAGATTATTGCCGGCCTCATCCTCTAAGTCGGCCTTTCTTCAGCGGTAAGTGGAACGTTTCATACTCCCAAGACGGCTCCGAGTACCTTGAAGCTGTCAGATATTTCATTAGGAGTCTTCAATGTTACCCACAATGCAGTATTGTTGCTGAAAATGGTCTCTTTTTCTTTCTCTTTTGCAGTCAGCGTGAAGGAGCAGCTTCTGAAACAGACCCCGTTTCTGTTAGTCTGGCTCCCCCTGATTATCATGCTGAATGCTGTGTGTGTGTGTGTGTGTGTGTGTGTGTGTGTGTGTGTGTGTGATCTCTTAGCTCTGTTACCGAGCAGGAAACTGACACAGGCAGCGGGCAGAGAAAGACCTAAATTGTCATCACAGTGCCAGTATAACCAAACGATAATGGACAATCATTTATCCACGCTCATTTTCTAGGTTTGTTTACTAATTGGACTCCGTAGGAAATTGGTTGAGAGGCAAAACAATTAATAATAATAATAATAATAATAAGCAGGAATCTGATTAATTACAGATTCACTGATTTAAGCTCATGCTGAACTTTATTGTTGATGCTGGATCATTTAAGCTAATCACTAGTTATCTGCAAATATGATCAGAACAGGCTAAGCAAGCTACTTCACCCATCTCCCTGCACACACACACACACACACACACACATATATATATATATATATATATATATATATTCCATGAATCAACAACTTGTAGCTTTGTACCGTGGTTGCCGGCTATCTTGGTCAGCACGGCCGGTGGATGTGCTGTGTCTCTTTGCCGGCCCCGTCCTTATCGGCCGGGGGGGTGGGGGTGGGGGGGGTGGGGGGGGGTGGGGGGGGCGCTGGCAGGGAATGGCGGCCCGTCACGGCTGCCAGGAGGCGGCCATTATCGCTAACCCTCCATGGCCGCTATCTTCACTCCGCAAGCTTCCTCTTCATGGGCTGAGGCGTGTGCTCACGTGTGTGTGTGTGTGTGTGTGTGTGTGTGTGTGTGTGTGTGTGTGTGAGAGCAGAGGGAGGCATCGTGGATCGAAGCCTCGTCGTCTTTCTCTCCGCTGGAGGTTTCCTCGGTACGGAGGTGGACAGGCGCTGGAAGGGGAACCGAAGCTCTTCCCAGTCCAACGGTCTCAGTGACTGGGAGCCAGTCATGTCATTCAGATCAATCTTCAAAGTAGAACGTGATCCATTGTGTGCAGCGTGGACTTGAACCACAAAGTTATAGAAGACATGAACGTTACACTGTTCATCTTTCACAATCAGTGATTTCATTTCATGGGCTCCAAACGACCACTTTGAGCGGCTCAGCCGGGGAACTTCAAAGTGTTCTCGTGTTGCTTTTTTATTCCCCATCCGAGTTGATTCTCAAAATCCAATTTGGCCAAAAGCCCAAAAAAAAACGCAGAAGGGCATCTCGTCGAAACTTCAGATGAGTGACGTGCATCGATTACATCCCACTGGTTTATGATTAAGCCCCGCGGCAACGAGGCGGGGGAGGCGGGGGGGGGGGTAAAGGTAGATCTTGTGCACACAACGAGAAAATCCTACACAAATCCTCCTCGCGCCGCATGAAGAAAGCAAGCGGATGAATCCGGGCTTATCTCTCCCATGTGAGCCAGATGTATGTAATCGTTTGAAATGATGCGTCTCGACATAATGAAGAGGCTCTTCAAATTAAACACGTGTGTGTGTGTGTGTGTGTGTGTGTGTATCCATTTATTCCGTGCCTGGAAATGTGAAAAGAAACCGTGGAAAAAATGTCAGTTCATCTTAAAAGAGGATGAAATGAATTAGTTTTCTCTCATTATTCGGTTCACATGTGGTCACTGAAGTTGACTTTACTGATCCACAGAAGAGATGATCTGCAGCAGCTCAGGTTGCACAGACACCAGCATGTTCTGTATATTATATATATAAACGCTCCACATGCTTTCCCCTAGAAATGTGCATTTGTATAATGAGTCACTCCCGTTATTGAGGGACAGGAAGGGCTGAAGACGTGCAGGTTGGTGCTCTTCTGCATCGATATGTAAATGTTCACCGTTCAGAGAGTCGAGTATCGGACGGAGCTCCTGCTCGTGTGGAGGTTCAGCTGATGACGTGCACACAAATCCATTTTCGGCACATTTTAAACGAGCTTCTCGACTCTTTGCTGACGGGGGAAAAAAAACTACTTCCTACCGCGCGTGCCTTTTTCTTTCCGGTCTAGAACTACTTGGTCCGATTCTGGTGGAAAGCGATGCTCTCGCTCTTGTTCGTGAATGGAGGAGCCGCCGCACGCCGCCCAGAAGGTTTTAACTGCTGGACCTGAACCGAACAAAGGGACCTGAAGCATCGCTGCCCCTGTGGTCCAAACCGCTGCAGGAGGCGGCGTCTTTACACTCCTTCCCTCAATCATTCCAAGTCAAGGAGCCATCTCTCTCTTTTTATTATTTCTTTTCTTCCCTCTCTCCAGCATGAATAATGAGACTTCGGGGGGAAACCGGCCTCGTCAGCAATCACACTCGATACGCAGCTCGTTAGCCAGGAATAAATAATGGCTCATTAGAGCTCATTACAAACGTATCAGATGCGAGACCACGTGACCCCCAAAGAAAAAAGGTCACCGAAAACAAAGAGGAGTAGTGTGGGGAGGGGGGGGAGGGGGGGATAATGAAATGGAGCGCTAATAGAGCCGTAATCTGGGGAGCGGCGACGCCAGAACCCACGTAGCTGTGTCAGTGCCCACTCTTGCGGTGTGTTTGATGTTGACAAAAAGGGAGCCGGAGCATGAACGCCTGGCTGTGTTTGGTGTTTGGTGTGTGTGTGTGTGTGTGTGTGTGTGTGTGTGTGTGTGTGTGTGTGTGTGTGTGGTACAAATGCAAAGGGGAAGGCGGCAATCAAGGCTCAGTCTGCCCCCCAATTAGTGTGAGAGGAGGATGATAAGCGTTGGCTGACACCTCCCCAGCGGAAAGTGACACAAACAAAGAGACGCGAAGAGAGGAGGAGGAAGAGGAGGAGGAAGAGGAAAAAGTTGCGGCGATGGAGAGATACGGAAAGGAGGGGGAGAAAAAGAGGAGGGGAATCAATTCTCAGCTCTGTGCCTCGCGTCGTCGCACCTGTATGAAACCTCAATCTACCTGTTGAGAGGAGGAGGAGGAAGACAAGAGGGATCAGGAGGCGGAGAGAGGGGAACAAAAGGGCAGGAGAGGGGGATGACGGTGCCAAATGAAGGCAGCGAGAGTAGACTGGAGACGGCGAAACCTTTATTCTACGTTTCAGCTGACTCACTTCCTATCGGCTGCGTGGGTTTTGGAGAGTTTTAATTGGGAAGCCCCGCCTCTGGCCCCGCCTCTGGCCCCGCCTCTGCTCCACTACCAGCCCGAAGCGGCTCAGCCAGATCCCTCCAGCGCGAACACACGCGGTCCGACACTAAAACTGGATCACCAAAAAGTGAGTTCATCAATCAGCTGCTCCGCTTCAAACCTCCCACTCCCTCCTGCTCGCCGCTTCTTCTTCTTCTTCTTCTTCTCCTCCGTCGTCTCCATCGCACAACATCCCTTCCTCCGGATGGCACACGAGCCGGAGCACCAGTGAGACGTTGTTTTTCATCTCACTGGCTCCGTTGGGAACGGTCCCTCGGGCGATCCTCCGACTCCTCTCTCCTCACCGAATGTGACAACTTCACAGCCAGATGTTGAAGACGTGCTCATCTTTGAATTAACCTGGCTCACTTCTCCCTCCTCACTTCTAAGCACACACACACTTTACAGTAAAAATAATAAAAATCCTCCTCCGAACACAGAGTGCTGCAGCAGAGTCGAGCGAGTTAGCGTTTAATTACCCGACATTCATCTTCAGCTAGTTGAAACACGTCTTGAGAATTGCGAGGTGCCTTTTAATGCGAATATCCGGCACAGCATTTTTTTTCACGCACCCATAATGCATGAGCCCAGATCTAAACATCGGTAGTGGCAGTAGCCCAAGGGGGGCCAGACTCCTGTTACTGGTCTGAGTCCTGAAACCAGACGTGAAGATTGATGGTGGGACAGGATGAACCGGACAGGCTCCGCTCGGCCTCAAGTCTTCGGCACTCTGAACCTGCTGCTCTGGTGTGTGATGCAACCGGCTCTGGTTTAACAAATGGGCCTAATTATATTTATGTCATGTCCTTGGGAAGGAGACGACACGGGGAGCATGGACACAAGGCCATGGGCGGATATTAACAATACATCACGTATTATTTGGACAGGCTTGTTATTATCTTGATGGCATTCGTTCGTCCCTCAGCTGCAAATGATATTGAATTTCTACATTGAGCATGAACGCGACACTGTGCAGCAAAAGGAGAGAAGATGATACCCCCCCCCCCCCCCCTCCCACAGGGATACAGACAGAGAAAGAGGACACAACAGGAGGAGGTGATGTAAAAGAGCTAAAGGAATAACAGCGACTGGCTTGTTCCTTCTAAACAATGGACACAATGGTTTGATATCGTTTCCTTCCACTGCTCCACCAGGTGTTCTATCTAAATGGTGAATGTCCCTCCTTGTGCACCGTCCTGTGTGGCTCTCACCCGAGTTCGCTGCTGATCAGCCATGCATTCTTTTTCTTTCTTCTTTGTATCTTTCATGCGGGGAATATTGAATGCATTTCACTGGTGAGAAGTGATAAACTGAACCGAATGAGAGTTTCTGTGCAGATGTCTCGGTATCTGCCAGGAGAGACGATGCCATTCCGTTTCATGGTGATCACGAGGTGTTGGCCTCTGGGTCACTGAGATATAGACTCAGAAAGAAGTCTTGGTTGGTTGCTGTAAGCGTATGGACTTCGATGGCAGGACACCTCGTAAACCACATGAACCACACGTGTAGCCTAAATCAGTAAGAGTTGAAAAGAAAAGACTAATAATATAAAGAATTCAGCTAGAAGTAACCATAAATGAATAAATAATCCCCCAATAGGATGTATTCATCAATTAATACTTATTTTAGTACATGTACCCAATGTGGGTTGGGGATGAGGGTGACAGGCACCAGACCAGACCATCAAAGTAATGGCCCAAAGCCTCTGATGTGGCACTGATTCACTCTGAGGGATGAGGAGAGCACTGCAGTCCTTCCATCTCGAGCAGAAACTTCTTGACCACATCAGAGCGTCGCACGGGGCCACTTTAACTCAACTGCCAAGTTTCCTCTGAGTGAATACGAGCAGACTTAAAGCCGCGAAGCCAAGGTTTAGACCGAGTCCAGCATGTTCCTCCTGGTTGCTAATGGACTGAATGGCGACGGCAGCATTGACCCCCGGAGTTGGCATCAAACATTGATGGAGGGCCAAACGCTCTCCGCCCAATTCCCCGCATGTGAAAAAGAGCAAATGGAGAGATGATGGACACCGAGCGTCGCCCAGCGCTAATGAAAGGCTTCCACGGCGCCTGCACTCAGCAGTGGGTGTCTTTATCCCCAGCGCGGCCTCAAACATGTCAGAATGTGCCTATTGTTCCAATCATGAAAAGTGTTTTTTGTAAACCTCGACAAATTGAAGGGGCAGAATACTGCGGCCTGAAAAAGAAAAGAATACACGAATGCGCTATTACTCACGGAGATGGAATTGATGGATGACTCCCTATCCGCTGGCCATCTCCGGTCGTCGTAGTGAAAATGATAAGACCCGGAATGGGGACTACGAGCCTCAGTTTGCTGGAGTGCATTTAGGGAAGAAGATCTGACCCGAGATCTGCTCCAGTTAGATTGATGGCCAGAGCAAAAGCAGTAAAATTAAACTTCATCCTCAGAGGAACCACGTGATCCTTCGCTTGATCGGTGGCTGTGCTCCAGCCCTTTGCTCACTGTTGCTATGGAGTTTTTGGCAGATCAAACTACGTTATTAGGCTGATGATCCAGCTGTTTAACATGGAGAATCGTCTCAAATATGAATTTGACACACAACGTATGATTGAAGCTGAAAGACTGAGGCATCCAATCAATGTTCTGTGATTGCAGGGCTTTAGAGATAAAAGACCTCCATCCAGCAATGGCCTCATGCTATCTGGCTAGAATATAACGCCAGTGCATTGTGGTCCGATCTGATCCTCCAACGGACACAGAATACCACGCTGTTTGCTCCGGGGTTAAAGTTTACTCACTCAAGTGATCCGATTCGTGCTTCAGGGATCTTGTTCCCCTCTTCTTGAGATGCTTCGGCACTAATACAATCCAGCGCACGCCGTTTGCATTCATGAAAGCATCCGCCGTCCGACGTGGGAAAGTACAAAGCCGCCTGCTCTTTATGAGACATGAAGGAATTAGTTCTATTCAAAAAGAGAAAACAAGAGCGAAAAAATGCTCCTCTGAAGTAATCTCTATAAATCAGCACAATCCCTGCTTCTGATCTTTTTTTTAAGTTGATTGCTTGTGTTCACTTGATGTCTTTATTTCCATCAAATGCTGACTGTGGGAATTTCATAGCCTTCCATTTCAATTCAAGACCTCAAGGCTAACGCACGTGCGCTTATTAGCTAACGCACGTGCGCTTATTAGCTAACGAACGCCGGCCTCTTCCGGTCCAAAAGCCCTCCCAGAAACCCGTGAGAACGTAAGCCCTCGCCTCGTTCCGTGGTGCAAAAAGTAAAAGTTTAAAATTCTGCAGGCGACCGTGGCGACGAGTGCACGACTGTATCTGTCGGCTCACTGCTAGCTGCTACGTTTGTGGAATGTATTAAGACGCCGCGCTGATTGATTTACCGGCTCCGCATGACCCAACCCTAATTATCTCTCTGAGCCGCTGAGGCAGAGTGCCTATTATGATTCTGTCAGTATGCGTAAACAGTATATGACTTGCATTTCTTTACAGTAACTCCAGCACTACATCTATCTGTCAGTGATCTCTTGCTGCCGACTTGATTAATCCAAAAGCTGATATTTACTCCACAGTCCATCTTTTTGCCTTATTTAGACCTCCTCGAGTTATCAGTGTAAAAACACTGCAGAGTGGATTTGTCTCTTTACAGTGCGGCTGATAGTGACCTTTTAAAAGTAACCCTTAAAGAACATGTTGATCGTTTCACAGTTTTTGATGCATTACACGGTCCGAGTCGGAGAGAAAGCGAAGATGCTTCGGCTCACACTGCATCCCTGGGAAACGGCTCTATGAAGCTTAACTCGATCCACCAACACGTTTGTATTATTAGCGATATAACCACACGGCTATGTGAATACATCGTCAGATGGGGAGCAGAACGGGACAGATGGCCTCGCTCTGACGATGTGCCGGCGACCCGCTCGGCTTCTCCCTCCAGCTCCGGACCGCCGAACATAAAGAGGAGAGCAGAAAGGGAAAAGAAGAGAAAAACGGGCGCTTTACGGCCAAATACCGTAATTTCTCTCCGCATCTGGATGCCCGGCTTTGGTTTCTACAGCGACGATGTCACTTTCGGATATCACTTCCAGCTGTGTGGCTCGACGATGGGTCAATACAGTTTCTTGTCCTCCATCTCGTCTTCGCTCATTAAAATGAAATATGGCATCTGTGAACTAGCCATTCACACTAAATCTATGATTGTTTGATGCTCTAACGACGCTCTGAAGATCAAATGGAGAACCTATAAAGGCCAGATGTGTGTTAAAATAGTCCTGGCTGACACATAATTCTCTACAGACTTAATAAAACACCTGGGTTTGGTACAGATCTTAAAGATTATTGTGCTTTTCAGAAGAAAAAAGAATGAAAACCATCTTCCCCCCACTCATGTCACACTTGCAAAGTCGGTCAAACTAACTGCAATTGGATTCATATATAAAATACCACGTCCCTATTTTTCTTTGACACATCCGAGGAAAGACATGAATAGCTGCGGTCGACTGTCAGGGCGCCGCTTCTTCTTCTTCTGTTAATTGCCCGAGCTGCCCCGCGGCGCTGCCGAGCCGATACGCGTCGGTGGGACCCGGTGATCAGCGGTCACAGCCCTCCTCACCCCTCGCCCTCCCTGGTTGTTAAATGTCAGGGCGCTCGGATAGAGCGGGCGGACGCGCGCGGCATCAATCCCACGGCTCGGGCCAACCGCGAGTGCGGGAGGCTCTCAAACGCCCCGCGGTCCAGGCCGGCGTAAATGCATCTTTATTCTCGGTCAAACGTGTGAGTCATAATACACATTTGAGCTGGTAATTAAATATTTAAGCTGTGTGATCAATTTCAAAGCGGTGGTTATGAAATCGGGCTCCATCAAGGGTGACCTCATAAATGAGAGTGACCTTTCAGATGGCTTTATGGCGTTGCTTCTCATTGTGTCAGGTCTGACTCTTCAACAACCTTTTATTCAGAAACAAGACAAAACCATAATAACCGTGGTGTAAAAACTGTGTGTTATGCATAAAGAAGAATTCAAAGCATGACCGGGCAAACGCTTTCAGAGTTAATTGGACCCAAAGTGGTCCTGGGCGGTCTGATCTGTATCACTCTGTCTCTAATCCACCAATCTATAACTCTGCATTAATAAATCTACTTTCGCCTGTCAAATATCGTTAGAACGTTATTGCCTTCAAAGTGAACGGCGTTCATATACTTTGAGTGTGATAATCACGGCATCTGAAATCCACACTGGGAGATGATAAAGATCTGGTGGACCCTCCTAATTAAATCTTGCCCGATTCGGACTACTTTCATGTTCCGTGATGTTGAAAAATGGATTAAGGCCATAATGAGTCCTTCTGGCTGCAGCCGGAGTTTACACTACACCAGCAAGGTGTGTGTGTGTGTGTGTGTGTGCCTGATTAATCTCATCCATGGAAGTGTTAATTGAATTGTTCCAACTGCAGCCAATAATCTAACAACCTGGATATATGTCTCAAAACCCATTTGACGTGTCTGAGCAGGATGAGACTCTTTGCTCACTTTATCTTTTACTACTTTCTTTCTTTTTCTCTGCACACATGCCGGATTTTTTGAAAACCAGAGGGAAACGTGTTTACCTCGAGCTTTTAGGATGAAAAGTGCCGCTTCCGACTGCGAGCGTCCCATTAGCCTCCAACTCGATAACGATATCCATTCGCGTCAAACGGGGAAGAGGAAATATTCAGAAACGGGGGCACGACTCTCGCAACTTTTCTCCCCCGACTTTGTTTAGACTATAAATCTGCTTGTCTCTCGGGTAAGTGCACGCTCGCTGCACATTGAATCTCAATGACGGGGATTTGCATGAATGAAAAGCGATTTTCGTTGAAACCTTAAACGCAACACGAGCAGCAACGGGTGTCTTTTAAAACAGCTGGCAAAAGTTGATAAGAGCCATTTTGTACTTCAAAGTCCTCGTGTACAGACTACTTTTTTTTTTTCTCTCCTCAAGATCAGCAATGTGTTCGGAAAAGCGAGCTGCAAAGCGCCCGCGGACGCCGGCTTTGAAAAACCAACTATTTTTGGATTCACGCAGCGGTTTGTTGTCATTGTTGGAAAAACAAACTCGGGGGGGGGGGGGGGGGGGGGCCCGATATGTCGCGTCGCTGTGAACGATTCCGCTGTCTTGGGAAACGCTAACCTTTAGGGAATAACAGGCCCCAGACACTCACTTGTTTAATTAAAGCGTTGGAAACGCCAATGTTTATTTATGAGATTGATGTTTTTTTTAAATGAAGGCTCGAGAATGGAGGAAGTTCCATTTTTAAAGGACGCACATCTGGGATGAGTCCTGCAGGCAGAAACTTCTCCGGCTGGTGATTCACGGGGCCGGCAGCAAAGGTCACAGGAATGTGCGAGGTCAAATCCAACGGATTTACCATATCAATATTTACTATCATCCTGCGCGTGTGATGTGGGCCAGAGCTCGAGAGAGTTGGTTTACACGCGTGGACGGCATTATATTTATATTTCTGGCTCCGTGCGGCGCAGAATAACAGAAGGGCTTCATAAACCGGAGACACATTAACTGGTACCGAGATGATAACTCTTGCTTTTTATAAATACACAGAGATCCCACTGCAATGCCCTCAAGAGATATCGGATTAATGTTCCATTTGAGGCCAATGAGCCTATATGGGCGAATAAATGAATTCATTCTCCGTATCGCATCGCATATATTTTTGTTGCATTGACGGGTACAATTACCCATGAAATATGCAGGGTTGTCTTATGATAAAAGCAAAGTGCCAATAACGTTCAGTTCTAGTCACATTAATAAGCTCTATTACGTAATATCTAATGGAATAAAACACTATTTGTTTTCGCAGTGAAGCTCGAATTTAGCGTATATCTAAAATATAATGGCTCGCAACATTAATAAATAATACAATTCTTATTGTCAAATGCAAATTAACAACATATCTATGAATACCGTGGCACTCAAACCCATTTGTTTTATTTATCACACATATTTAGTACAAACAAGTTAGTAACTTCCCAAAACAAAAGTAAATATATAATATTTAAGACATTTAAGACTTTAAACTGGCTAGCTTAAAGTCAGCTAGCCAGCGTCTGAAAATGACGGCCCCTTCCTCAAGGTGACAGACGGCCCCTTCCTCAAGGTGACTGACAGACGGCCCCTTCCTCAAGGTGACAGACGGCCCCTTCCTCAAGGTGACTGACAGACGGCCCCTTCCTCAAGGTGACAGACGGCCCCTTCCTCAAGGTGACAGACGGCCCCTTCCTCAAGGTGACTGACAGACGGCCCCTTCCTCAAGGTGACAGACGGCCCCTTCCTCAAGGTGACAGACGGCCCCTTCCTCAAGGTGACTGACAGACGGCCCCTTCCTCAAGGTGACAGACGGCCCCTTCCTCAAGGTGACTGACAGACGGCCCCTTCCTCAAGGTGACTGACGGCCCCTTCCTCAAGGTGACTGACAGACGGCCCCTTCCTCAAGGTGACAGACGGCCCCTTCCTCAAGGTGACTGACGGCTCCTTCCTCAAGGTGACTGACCGCCCTTCCTCAAGGTGACTGACAGCTCCTTCCTCAAGGTGACTGACAGCTCCTTCCTCAAGGTGACTGACAGCCTCTTCCTCAAGGTGACTGACAGCTCCTTCCTCAAGGTGACTGACAGCTCCTTCCTCAAGGTGACTGACAGCTCCTTCCTCAAGGTGACTGACCGCCATTCCTCAAGGTGACTGACAGCCTCTTCCTCAAGGTGACTGACAGCCTCTTCCTCAAGGTGACTGACGGCTCCTTCCTCAAGGTGACTGACCGCCCTTCCTCAAGGTGACTGACAGCTCCTTCCTCAAGGTGACTGACAGCCTCTTCCTCAAGGTGACTGACAGCTCCTTCCTCAAGGTGACAGACGGCCCCTTCCTCAAGGTGACTGACAGACGGCCCCTTCCTCAAGGTGACTGACGGCCCCTTCCTCAAGGTGACTGACAGACGGCCCCTTCCTCAAGGTGACTGACAGACGGCCCCTTCCTCAAGGTGACAGACGGCCCCTTCCTCAAGGTGACTGACGGCCCCTTCCTCAAGGTGACTGACAGACGGCCCCTTCCTCAAGGTGACTGACGGCCCCTTCCTCAAGGTGACTGACAGACGGCCCCTTCCTCAAGGTGACAGACGGCCCCTTCCTCAAGGTGACTGACGGCTCCTTCCTCAAGGTGACTGACCGCCATTCCTCAAGGTGACTGACAGCCTCTTCCTCAAGGTGACTGACAGCCTCTTCCTCAAGGTGACTGACGGCTCCTTCCTCAAGGTGACTGACCGCCCTTCCTCAAGGTGACTGACAGCTCCTTCCTCAAGGTGACTGACAGCCTCTTCCTCAAGGTGACTGACAGCTCCTTCCTCAAGGTGACTGACAGCTCCTTCCTCAAGGTGACTGACAGCTCCTTCCTCAAGGTGACTGACAGCTCCTTCCTCAAGGTGACTGACCGCCCTTCCTCAAGGTGACTGACAGCTCCTTCCTCAAGGTGACTGACCGCCCTTCCTCAAGGTGACTGACAGCTCCTTCCTCAAGGTGACTGACAGCTCCTTCCTCAAGGTGACTGACAGCTCCTTCCTCAAGGTGACTGACAGCTTTTCCTCAAGGTGACTGACAGCTCCTTCCTCAAGGTGACTGACAGCTTTTCCTCAAGGTGACTGACAGCTCCTTCCTCAAGTAGACTGACGGCCCCTTCCTCAAGGTGACTGAAGGCCCCTTCCTCAAGGTGACTGACGGCCCCTTCCTCAAGGTGACTGACAGCTCCTTCCTCAAGGTGACTGACAGCTCCTTCCTCAAGGTGACTGACAGCTCCTTCCTCAAGGTGACTGACAGCTCCTTCCTCAAGGTGACTGACACAGTAGCCGCTCCACCGTCGGCTTCGCGTTGCAGGTGTTGATTGGAGTGTTTGTTCGTCCACTCGTTCTCGATCTCAAACACGGCTCCACGGCCTCTTGAATATGAAGTGTTTACTAATGATTGCGTGGAGCTTCTGACACAATTTCCCTTTCAAAACAACTTCAAAAAGGAATGAACGTTAACTTTAATGAATACGTGCTTTTGTTGTGAATGTGAAACATTGTTCAGCTTTTCTAGACCGAAGTGACATTTTGGAGTCTGCGTTCTCTCCGTATCTCAATGTCCCCGCGCTTCATAAACACAATCGGTGCTCTTTGTCGTAATTGAAACACGATTATTCGCTAAGCGTCTGACTCGCTCTCGCTCTCCGAGCGCCGTTTTTCCACCGCGGTGCGCCCCTCCGGGTTTCGGAGGCTCGGTTTATTGTGTGCCGCGTGCTATTTTTCCCTCCCGGAGTCTCTGCGGAGCCGCGTCGACAATCCATGAAAATGAACAGAATGGCTCAGAAAATGAAAGGATTACCATAAAATTACATCCAAATGGTGCCGATTGCTTGATGAGCATCTGTGGTGCCAATTTCAAGCCCTCGAAATCCATGTCATCGCTCCACCGTAATGTGCTTCATTAACTGTTCCCTGCTACGTCCCCGTGTGCTCTTTCAGGCGGCAGTAAAGATGATCGACTCTCCCAGAAAAAAAAAAAAAATTACCTCAAATTTGCCATCGCGGCCTGAAGGTGATTGAGGGGTCCGGTGATGTAACCGGGATCCTGATTGCTGCGGTCGCAACGGACTCTGGAGGGGGTTTGTCTCTTTACCACGAGTTCATATAGAGCCGCTTACCAGCAATAGATTACCAGCAATCAATATTACATTTCTGCCGGTATTGCTTTTGTGGGATTTTGCTTACTCCTCAGCTCATTCTCATCTCGATGGTGGCTATTGGATTTTAAGTGCACATATGGGAGGTGTGTGTGTGTGTGTGGGGTGGGGGGGTCAAATGGTTGGAACTAAAACACTTTTTGTGGGGGGGGCGATGTCCTCAACATGGCATGAAATGTGCACTTTAACCGGATGGAAACTGTAATAAAAACCCAATAATGTATTAACGTATCCGATAATGTGATCAAATGTATTGCAATAACATTTTCAAAATCAGTGTCAAACATTTTGACACTGATTTTGAAATTATTACATTATTACATCAGAAATAATAAAGACTGCACCGACATTTGACGTGGACGAAGCTGCTGCCACGGCTGTAGTCTAGTAACTAGTTTTGTATTGTTATTTATTATGGGCTTTCTGATGAGAACCTGGTTGAGTCCATTCTCTATCCCAGTAAATCACTTTCCGTATGACTCCCTCCTCCATCCTCGATGCCAACCTTGAGCCAGGTGGTGAGACGGAGACGGAGAGGCGGTGTTTTAGTCACAGGGAGGTTTTTGGGGGCCGAGCAGAGGAACCGAACGTCAGAGTGACAGGTGATAAAGATAAGCTTGTCGGGCTGCTGGAGGCAGCCTTCGCTGCACCGGTGCACACGGCTCACGTCCTGCTGACGGATACACGGTGGAGCGGTGCATGTCGGTAAAAAAAAGAAGAAAAAAAATAGAAAAAGGACCTGTGTAAATGTTCCCCTTCTTTACTTCTTTACTCCCTCCCTCCTTCCCTCCCTCCTTCCCTCCTCTCTCTTGCAATTAGCAGACGAGTGCATTCACTTGTTCTGTCTGATTTCAGCGAGAAGAAGCCTCTTCCGTGTGTTCCGTGTGTTGCCATGGCGACGGCGAGCCCGTCCACGGAGATCCGCGGCTCGACTCCGGTTTGCTTTTCCCCCCCGAGCGCCGCGCAGCGCAACAGACTGCGACGCTGGCGCTGGAATATCGAGTCCCCCCCCCCAAAAAAAACATTTAGTTTTGCCCGGCAACATTAGACTAGAGCCTTCACCGAGGTTACAACGTATAATGCGATTGATTAAAAAGTGAATTATGAAAGTGAGTTATAAAAACACTTGGCCCTGTGACCTTCTTACTGCCTGAACTTGATGCCCATTACATTTCTGTTAACCAGGCACAACTCATATTCGCAATATAAAATGTGCACGTGGTCCCCCCGCCCGCCTCGGAGGATCCTCCGTTGATGTATTGATCGTGAGCCAGCTGATGCACATGGTCATCGCTGGCTATCAGGAGAGAAAGGTCGCCGTCGTCCATCAGCTCCAGTCCGAGACACCGAGCTGATACATCAGCGCGTTATAAAACACGGCGCTGCCAGGGAGAAGATGTACGGACCCGAATGGGTCGACGGGCTGGTTGCAGGCGTTATGTACGGGCATTGTGGTAGTGCAGTGGGGAAGAGGAGAAATCAATACGGGCCAGTATCAAAAGGTCCATGAATTCAAAATATTATGTCAAAAACACAACGCAGCCAACGGCATTTCCTCAATGCACTTTTAAGATGTTTTCGCTCGTTAATTGCAAAAGTTGCCGTGTCTGGACTATTTCTAAACGTATGAAAATTAATGAGGCAGCAAACAAATGCGGCAAGTAAAAGTTTGATAGGATCGCTGTTTCTGAGCGATGCAAAAATAATAAAATAATAATACTGTAATAATTTACTGCAGAAAGGGCAGAAGGCACCACTGTTATTGAAGCTCAACCTTTTCATCAGGCAGAGGTCCAAAAAAATGTAAACCAAATACTTGAACATGACTACACTTGTGACTACAGTCGAGGTGACTACAGCCGAGGTGACTACAGTCGAGGTGATTACAGTCGAGGTGACTACAGCCGAGGTGACTACAGCCGAGGTGACTACAGCCGAGGTGACTACAGTCGAGGTGACTACAGTCGAGGTGACTACAGTCGAGGTGACTACAGCCGAGGTGACTACAGTCGAGGTGACTACAGCCGAGGTGATTACAGCCGAGGTGACTACAGTCGAGGTGACTACAGCCGAGGTGACTACAGTCGAGGTGACTACAGCCGAGGTGACTACAGCCGAGGTGACTACAGCCGAGGTGACTACAGCCGAGGTGACTACAGCCGAGGTGACTACAGTCGAGGTGACTACAGCCGAGGTGACTACAGCCGAGGTGACTACAGCCGAGGTGACTACAGTCGAGGTGACTACAGCCGAGGTGACTACAGTCGAGGTGACTACAGTCGAGGTGACTACAGCCGAGGTGACTACAGCCGAGGTGACTACAGTCGAGGTGACTACAGTCGAGGTGACTACAGCCGAGGTGACTACAGCCGAGGTGACTACAGCCGAGGTGACTACAGCCGAGGTGACTACAGCCGAGGTGACTACAGCCGAGGTGCGGTGCTTCCTCGGGCACGAGGCAGCGGCAGTACAAAGACAAAGAAAGACAACATGCAACACACATTAAAAACGGTGACAGCTGCAGAGTTGGTTAGCGGATGTGTGTGTGTGTGTGTGTGTGTGTGTGTGCGGAAGGGGAGTAGTGTGTAAATGAATTGCTGTATGCTTAATTAACACTAAATCTCTTTGTCTTCAGGCTCTGACCAGGCCAATTTGTGGGAAAATACGGAGGGGGGGGAGGAGAATGATTAATTAAGTCGAAAATGAAAGTGGTCCTGCTTGTGGCTGGAGGAGGAGGATGTGTGTACGCTCGCAGGCCTCAGTCGAGGGGAAGTGGGATGGGGAACTAGTGGGGCGAAGGGGGGGCAAAGGGACCGAGAGAGTGCTCACCTCTAAACGACTGGGACCAAAGGCCAGGCTGTAACAGCTCTAATGACATGAAATGCACTCATTGTGCAGTAAACAAGAGCCAACAAGGTCACTATGTGTGTGTGTGTGTGTGTGTGTGTGTGTGTGTGTGTGTGGAGGAGGGAGAGATAGCAATGGACTGCAGGCTTGCTCTACTGTAAATTTGCTTTCAATTACGCACACACAAATTAAGGCCGGGGTGATAAGAGCCCTGGGAGTCGAATCCGAAGCGAGGGCCATTAGGAGGTCCGTGTTACGTGGTCTGCGGGGGATACATGCGAAACCGCACGGCTGCGAGCCAGCAAATAGACTCGTCCCGTTCACGGCGCGGTCTATTTACAGCGTGTCAAACGCCCGGAGGCGCTTTGATTCCCCCTCGACGGGCCGGTTGGTCGGAGAGTGGATGTTGGAGAACTTTGACAGATGCGGAAGGAAGATTGATGCCACTTCAAAGCCGCTCGGGAAGCTGTTTAGCGGAGTGGGAGGTAGCGCTGGTTTGATCAGCCATCTTTGAAGTATGAAGGATATTGATGGATTATCACAGCCCGCAGCGCCGACTGTACTTTTGATTGCGAGTTTGAGAGTCGCGTCAACGCTCGCTGATTTGTTGCGGATTCTACGCTGTATGTCAATATTTATGTCAACAATAAGTTGCATTGGCAAACCAAGATGGAGCTGAATTCTTTGGACATGATTACCGACTGCACTCTCAAAGTAGAGAGATCAGCGTTGTGATCGGCAATTTACTTGATGGTCAAAATAAAGTGAACTGAAGTTATCCTTCCATTAAAGCCCCTGAACTTTTTTAGGGTGGACCCCGTTCATCATTGTGAAAATGGGTTTTCTAAGGACTTTAAGTAAATAGCACCTGACTTGTTTTTTTAATTACAATCGATTCAATTATAAAAGCTGTACGTCTCCAGGCACAAACAATCGCTCTTCACGTGCACGCGTTCACGTGCGCTCCGGCCCGCCGACGCGGCCGCTGCCGGTTCCCCCGACAGATTGATCTGTGCGATCAGCCGAGATAGCCGGGAGTGCCGGTCCACATCTATCCACTGAATAAGTGCCGGGACAAGCTGTTCTTTCAAGGGGCCAGCCGGGCAACAATAGGCCCTCTAATAGCTCCAGTTTGTCTCAGTTACCAACAACAGCCCCCCCCCCCCCCCCACTACACACACACACACACACACACACACACACACACACACACACCGTTACTTTTCAACTCTCCGCCCGTCGCCCCAATCTCTTTGTTTGATCTCGCTCTCGATTTGCTGGATCATTTTTCTTCTTCTCTTTTCTTCATTTTATATCGCTGGTAGAATCTGAGGGGGGGGGGGGGGGTAGGAGGGGGGGGAATTTACTCCGCGAAACACGAAAATCCATGGAACAATTCTGCGAATGACCCTGACCTCTGACCTCTGACCTCTGACCAGGTGGAAGTGGAGGAAAAAAAAGGACTGATTCCTTCATTCCATTCGGAGAGAGAGAAAAGTGAAGAAATGAAACGAGTTCAAAGACTTAATCTAAACATTAAAGTGGTTTATGTCTGCTGGGTGTGTATATATATATATATATACACATATATATATACACACACACACAATAACACACAATAACATCTGTATATGCATATGACACGTCAGTGTTGTGTTAAAGCACCCGTGAAAACTCTGTAATTAATACACTTTATGTTTATCTGCTCTAAAACAACGACAACATGCATCTCGTACTTCCACTGGTGGATTTTTTTATCATAATAATTTTTTTGCTGGATTTGCATTCAAAATTCAAGCGTTTTCGGCTGATTTTATTTCTCCCGTCGGTACTCGGAAAACACAAAAGTGCGGCTGCCTCGTTAAGTTCATATCCCAACACGAGTGATGCATAAACAGATTAAAAACCGGGTTCAGAGCTGCTGATGTGCGTCATTAAGGTCCGAATGACCCTCGTGGCGTGCTCTCTTATTACGAATCGGGGCGCGCGCCCCTCAGTGTGCATATTCTCAAGTCGCGTTGACATTTAAAATGTAACGCTGCACATCATTGGTCACAAAGGGCTCCGGTCTCCTCCACCGGGGACCGCAGACGGGATGCGACACTTCCACAAACAGAATAACTGAGCGTCGCATATGGCGTGAACACACTAATTGACAGTCTATTTATTTATTTTTATTCCTGACGCCGCAGAGATTGTTCTCACGGCGGTGTGAAGTCGGACTAAAAGTAGGACGCAGCAGACGAGGGAAAAGCAGACAAACAAACCAATTACGTGAAGAAGAGCCATCGGGACGCATATTCACACATTTGACAGCATTAATATGTAAGATGTGGCCCCTTTGATTTAAATGTGACTTCACATACAAGTCAATACCAAATTATCAACTAGCAGTTCAACAGCATGTCCAACGTATTTTCCATATTAACGCTGGTGTCTTATTACTGTGGCTGCTGGTTGGGTGACTTTACTCTACTTAATGTATGAATTATTGTTAAGTTAACGACTTGTAAATTAACTTGAGACATGATGCCTCTAATGAGTTGGCCGGGTTCATTTTCTGTTTTCAGTTTGAATATAATTAAGTGATTTAATGTCTGTTTATCACACTGGAATATTTGTTTGAGAAGAAATAAGCTTTTATTAAGCTTTCTTTTTGTTTGTCTACATTTATTTCACTGAATAAAAATACTAATAATACAAATACAACGTTTTCTAACACAGATTCAATTAGTTAAATACTATCAGACTAATACCTCGTCTTGGTACTTGCGTGAGATTTGGACCAAAACATTAATATCTAAATGTAGACGTAGCCGTCCAGTTTTGGCCTTTTTAGATCTTTTGATCTACTGAAATAATAATAAACGTCTCAATAAGCCGCCGTGTTTTATTGGACGAGCTCGGCCGGCCTCCTCAGTCGATAGCCAATCGAAACGCAACGCTCGGCCCCGGGAGACGAGCTCGGCCCCTCCCATCGCTCCTCCAGCTGTTGACTTTGGTTGTCAATCCCTCACCGGCGCACTCAGCTGCCTCTCTGCCTCTCTGCCTCTCTGCCTCTCTGCCTCCTGCATACAGAGCCCAGCTAAGTGGCCACTTGGCACTTCTTATTCTGACAATGTGTATTTATGGCTTCTGCCCCGTGGGCAAAGAGATGCAGGTCTGGCATGCAAGAATAAATATATATATGTATATATATATACATATATATATATATATTAAAGCACTATGACGGCGGTTTGCATACGTTAGCCTATTATTAGCCCAACGTGCATATGTATGATGACCTCTTTTGAAAAGCATCACATTGTTTTTTTTTGATTGCCTTTCTTCCTCGTGGACGAGACACACACACACACACACACACACACACACACTCATGTAGCGTCCTCCGGCTTGAGGGAAGACGGTAGAAGTGACAATCTAACCAGGCAGGCTCCGCCTCTCGCCCCGACCCCGTCGAGGGGCCCGTTTACGCTGTAATCCGGCATGTGGGCTCCTGACATCTCCGCTACCAGCGTACGTGGGAGGAAAGGAACGAGTGAACAAAAGGACAACGCGGCTTGTAATCCCGTTAAAGGATTAAGGGCACACACACACACACACACACACACACACACACACACACACACACACACACACATCCCTCTGCCTTACACTTGTTCATTAACCCCCGACAATGAGGCTTAATGCCCTAAACTCCTGTCACCTGAAAACAAACCTGAAAACGAAGGGTTTGTGAATCTTCTCCCTTATTCATGACCCCCGATCTGTTAAAGCGGCAGCTTATCGATGCGCAGCAGAACAAACCATGCATTATTAAAAAAAGGCTATTCGGCCTGCGTGTAGACCCCCTGATTATGCTTCGGTGGTCTACGGCATCGACTGGCATCCGGGTCACCTGGACTTCTTTTGAGGTCGGATGTTTGTTTTTCTTTTATTATTTTTTAAACTCTCAGCTGAATCATCTTGTTTTTCTTCTTCTTTCATTTTTTTTTTTAATGTTTCTAACCGGTTTCGCCCTCGATAGTGTACCTGTGACGAAGTCACATGACGTTCCGGCGATAAGCCACACCCCCGTCTTGTTGCTCATGTTCAAATCAAACACATCAAATATTACACATTGACGTAATCCAAAACCAGCGGCACGGTTACGTGATGCTCTGCGGCGTCGGAGGCGTGTTTTGTCTTACCTGATGACGTCAGCAGAAATGGAGCGTCCCCATTGGCCGACAGAAGACATGTGATAAGATGCCGATGGACACGCAGGGAACGTGGGGCGAAAAGAGAGAAATGAGAAGCTCGTTAGTGACAGATTAACTACATTTTGTAGGTTTCATGTATTTAAATAAGCTCTTTAATTAATACTGCAACACAATGAACATTTGCATAATTTTAAAACATTAAACAGGGAAAAAAAGCATTAAAGAATCAATATGAAAGTGCTTCTTCCTCCAAAGTAAAAATTCAATATTTGGAACATTTTAATTACTGAGCGCGTTTGTTCTGACTCGAATTAAGGAGGCGATGGACAAAAGGTTTGGTGGCACATGAGCATTCGAGTTCAGGCAACTGTGCAGATACAATACACACAATACACACAATACACACACACGTGAAGTGAGGAGAACGGTGTAGTTGCCAACGGTTACTGATCCATTAAGAAACCCCGTTCACTGGGACGTAAACGCGTCATTAAAGCCGTCGAACACACGCTGTGAGACCTGCGGCCTGTTGGACTTTTGAGTCTTTTCAAATGACGTGAATTCCCCTCAGAAAAAAAGGTTCAGCGTCACAACTATTGTAAAATAATTTTCCAGCTCCTTTTTTATTTCTGACCCTAAAAGCAACCCGTCGGTGCGTGGGCGGCTCAGGAGGAGCCACAGAAGGTGAAGGATGAGTATTTATCCTGAACAAAGGAACACGCAGATAAGGAATCCATCTGAAACGAGGCTTCCTTGACGGGACGTGAGCCCCACTTCAGAGAGCCGTGGAAAGGGTGTTAATCTGATGCTAATCCTCTTCTTCCTCCTCGGTCCACACAGGCTGAGGGGCGTTTTAGGGCTCAAAGTCACGATAGAATCAGGGTAAGGCCTTTTATTTTAGTGTTGCCCCGTGTCGCGACATCATCAAGTGAAATAAGATGAGTGAAGCAACGGTAAGATGAATATAAGAGCTCCTCTATCTTTGTGCCGGAAAGCAAACAAGTATATTCCCCAAAACTGTTCTTTTAAAAAAAACTGTTTGTGCAATACAACAATATCCTCCGTCACAGCAGCAGCGATCCAAATGACGGGACGTCGCTCGAAGTCGATGAAACCTCAATGCAGCGACGCCGACGTGTTTCAACAGCGTCTTCTTCAGCTAAACAACTCAGAAGGTCAGCTGCTGGTTCCATGAATGTTTCATCCCTTCAGGGCAACTTTAAGGCCTCTAGATGACCTCCATGTCTGAGGACTTAAAGGGTTTTAAATGTACTGCAGATGCCTCGAGACCCTGACCACACGCAACGGTAAGATGACGGATTCCTTCCTGGTCGTGGTGCTTTAAAAAGCAACACCGCGTGTGCACGTGTGGCACGTGCACGCCCCCGCACACCTGTTCGATGCCAGTTTGCATCAAGTGAAAGAGGCTGATGCAGCTGGAGAAGGTGCTGAGGCTGAGTGGATTTGCTCACTGCTGACTAAACTATAGGGAGAGAAGTCAGTGTGTGTGTGTGTGGTTATCCTTTTTTTTGGCGTGTGGACAGAAAAGCTAATAGCCGCTAATGAGACGTCCGTTCGGCGGGCCGTGTGACAGCCAATGGGATGGCAGAGGACAGACGGGTCTGAAGCGTGAACCACGTCCGAGCCGCGTGGTTCTGAGCGCTGAGGCCGCAGCACTTAAGTATCCGGAGTGTTGGATGGGTGACGAGTGAGAGGGGGGGGGGGGGGGTAAGTGCCTTGGTAAAGCGTCGGGTTCACCGCGAGGGGTCGACCGGCGACTCCCTCTTCTCCTCGTCCCACCTTGATCTCAGCTCAGCATTCAAGTGGAGCTTTCCATCCGTCACCACGCTGGAGCACGAGGCCTTTGAAGGTCTGGAGCTCTCATTTTTATGTCCGTTCTTGGCGCGCCTGACGGACTGGATAGCAGCAGCGGTGACCTTCCTCTGCGCAAACTATATTATGATTAACGCCGACCTAAAGTACAACGCGTGGCTTCCAGCTCACACTGCATCAATCTTTTTGTGATCTTATGTAAAAACAATGTCTTGGAGACGCTGTGGCTCGACAGGTGTAGCAGGACGTTAATGGCTTTACGGCGTTTTGTTTCGTCGGCCCCTCGGCAGCCGTCTCCTCCACGTCTCTTCTAAGCAGGAAGGCAGTCCCATTAAAAACAGCCAATGACATTTCCCCGCCTGGCATTTAGTGTGATGGATTTATTGACATTTGCGGTTATATTCTTTGCCGGCTGGCCGCGGGTCTGACCCCATTTCCGGGGCCCGTTCCATCGTGTGTTTTACTTTGTTCTTTTTTTTTAATAAACGGTGAGTAAAGCCGGCGTGCACGGGAGGTGTTCGCTCACCCGACGCAGCTTTACAGATATTTCAAAACCACTCGCTCATAATTACAGCGTATTTTGATTATTTATTTTTTTGCGAAAAGCATTAAAATCGTAATGGAAGTTGTATTTCAGGGAATGGGCCAGCTTGAGCGGCAATAAGCTGCGAGTCTAATGGCCTCCGAAGAGAAGACGTGCAGTCCATTAATTAGTTTCCTCACTCTGTAACTTGGAATAAAGAGACGCGAGGGGGAGATCTGAGGCATTGATGGCTAATCTGGCAGAATTAGCCGACCGGCATCCATCGGCTTCGGGTAGCGTCGCTCTGCGTGTGTGTGTGTGTGTGTGTGTGTGTGTCAGACCACAGTAGGGGTTGGTGTTGGAACAGAGAGATGTCCTTAATGAGGGAGCTGCAGGCGAACACACACACACACACACACACACACACTCCTCCATCAGTGCTGCTGTCTCACCTCATTCCGCTCCTCGCTGCCTTCTGTCTCTGTTTATTTGGCATCGGCCCTTTTGAATCCGTCCCCGTGTATAAAAACCTGCCATCAGCTGCTCGTTGTCGCTCCACCTGGAGCGTTCACAGCGTATGCTAGTCCGTCTCACGAGGTCGTAGGTCACCGTTTCCACATCGGAGTCTTGGACGCAAAAGACCGGAAACCAAACGCTTCCCGTCCGCTTTGCTGCAAATGAACGCTTTGAAAACGCAAACATGCCATTTTCCATTTGACATCAAATATAAATATACTCTTATCCGGACGTCAAGACAAGAGCCGAGTGAAGAAAAACACACTTTCAGAATGTCAGCGAGGTCCCTGAATCGCGGCTAATGAGCCCGCTCTCACCTCCCATCCTTCCTCTTCTTACAGAATCACAAACAGCCTTCTCCGAGCCCGATATCTCTGCCATGTTTAAACAAAAAAACATCTCTGAATGTGGAGTAAGGCAGGACACACGGGATGGGGATCCCCCGAATGAGCCTCTTTCATCTGTTCAACAGCGTGAACACATTATTAGAGACCTGACGGCTGTTTGAAGGTTACAGGAGCCGCGTACCTCCCGTGGCCCCGCGCATGTGTGCTCAGGACCACCGGGAAGAGCATCGCTGTGTAATAAAGGCGGAGAAAGAAATAGAGAGTCACCCCATGTCGGAGGATCAGAAGACACCAAATGGAAGGAATGGTGCAAGCAAATAGCTTAAATACCAAAGCAGCTCCGTCCCGGCACTCTGCCTCCACCTGCCTACCGACGCGACCCCCAAAACTAAAAGGTCAAACTCAACACAGCTTCTTGTTCGTGACCCCCGAACGACCTTTGGTTCACAACAACATGAAACAGAGAAGAGAAGACGTCGAGAAGCTGGAACCTCGAGGTCCATTGTTCCCCCATAACCAACGAGGCCTGTGTTTGTGCAAGAGGAGCACACAACTCCGTCTCCACGGCTTCACAATCTTAACGGCTCTCGGCCCCGCGCGAGCCATCCGGACATCTGCTGTTAGCGCGCCGCGTAGCGCCGCGCGCGCTTCATTAGGGTTCGGGGAGTTGGTGAACAGGTGTCGAGCTGCTACCCGGAGGAGGATCGGTTGCATTTCTGTGCGTGAAGCTTAAATTCATGAAAACAAGGAATATTGATCCTGCATGTGCAAGCTCAAATGAATAACCGGTCTCCTGGAGAGCAGAAGAAAGCTGCTTTTTCTTTTATGATGTCTGACGTGTTTTTTCTCTCCTGCTAAAAGCACAAAGACATGTTTTTGAAAAGAATATATATATTCACGTGGTGGGTTTTAGAGGTGGAGGGGGTGGATGCTCTGAAAGAAATGACTGCAGGGAGACTGAATAAGAAATGATAAGCGTCCTTGCAAAGCTGTCACTATGCTAAAAAATTAATTATCCACTCTTACATATCTCACGCTGTAATAAATCATTTTGCAACAATCGAATTGTCCCAAAAGTGTTTTTGTGATCATGTAGTGGTATCTTGTGATTTCTTAGTTCCTAAAAATGACTTCCAAGATGGCCGGTAGCACATTTGAAACACGGCGGAGGAAAGAAACACCAAACAGCTACAAAGCTTCTGTCGAGATGAGACAAAGAGTCCCTCCATTGCAATCTGGTGTATTGAGGCCACAGTGGGAGGAGAACATTGTCCTCCACATAGAACATCTCTCTATATATATATATATAAAAAAGAAAAGATGTTGCTCTGTCCTTTCGATGGTCTGCCAAGCTGCTGATTGCTGCTGTGTTCCATCGCGGAGAACCTGAAATCAGAACATCTCTCGTTGGCCTAGTTGGAAAATGAAACGCAGGCTCAGTGAGTGGCTTTCTTCTTGTTTTAGGGTGGATTTTCTTATTTATGCAGCACCGGGGAGGGGGGGGGGGTGTTTATCTTGGCTGCATCATCTCAAATGATGATGTGAAAAATAATCCCCCCCCAGTATAGCTTTATCAGCAAATATCATAAACAATTGTTAACTGGCCTTCATCCGGGGACAATAAATCCCCCCGATAAAGTCCAAGCTTCACTCTCTCTTTAAGAGCTCCCGTTGGTTCACAACCCCCACTTATCCTTATCTCCTTCAGGGAAGTGGATGCATGCTCCCTGGGGGGCAGCTGGTCTTTATCTTGTCATCTGAGATGGACGGGATGGAAGGACTACAATGATGTCTCATGACCGGCTTCACCAACAGCTTCTATTAAGTCATGTCATGTCTCGCTGGCTCGGAGAAAGAAAACCACCGGCCCTGTTATGAGTGTTATGAGTGTTATGAACGCTGTTATGAGTGTTATGAACGCTGTTATGAACGCTGTTATGAACGCTGTTATGAGTGTTATGAACGCTGTTATGAACGCTGTTATGAGTGTTATGAACGCTGTTATGAACGCTGTTATGAGTGTTATGAACGCTGTTATGAATGCTGTTATGAACGCTGTTATGAGTGTTATGAGTGTTATGAACGCTGTTATGAGTGTTATGAACGCTGTTATGAATGCTGTTATGAACGCTGTTATGAGTGTTATGAACGCTGTTATGAATGCTGTTATGAACGCTGTTATGAGTGTTATGAACGCTGTTATGAGTGTTATGAGTGTTATGAACGCTGTTATGAGTGTTATGAACGCTGTGATGAGTGTTATGAACGCTGTTATGAGTGTTATGAGTGTTATGAACGCTGTTATGAGTGTTATGAGTGTTATGAACGCTGTTATGAGTGTTATGAACGCTGTGATGAGTGTTATGAACGCTGTTATGAGTGTTATGAGTGTTATGAACGCTGTTATGAACGCTGTTATGAACGCTGTTATGAACGCTGTTATGAACGCTGTTATGAACGCTGTTATGAGTGTTATGAACGCTGTGATGAGTGTTATGAACGCTGTTATGAGTGTTATGAGTGTTATGAACGCTGTTATGAGTGTTATGAACGCTGTTATGAACGCTGTTATGAGTGTTATGAACGCTGTTATGAACGCTGTTATGAACGCTGTTATGAGTGTTATGAACGCTGTTATGAATGCTGTTATGAACGCTGTTATGAGTGTTATGAGTGTTATGAACGCTGTTATGAGTGTTATGAACGCTGTTATGAATGCTGTTATGAACGCTGTTATGAGTGTTATGAACGCTGTTATGAACGCTGTTATGAGCGTTATGAACGCTGTTATGAGTGTTATGAACGCTGTGATGAGCGTTATGAGTGTTATGAACACTGTTATGAGTGTTATGAACGCTGTTATGAACGCTGTTATGAGTGTTATGAACGCTGTGATGAGTGTTATGAACGCTGTGATGAGCGTTATGAGTGTTATGAACACTGTTATGAGTGTTATGAATGCTGTTATGAACGCTGTGATGAGTGTTATGAATGCTGTGATGAGCGTTATGAGTGTTATGAACGCTGTTATGAGCGTTATGAGCGCTATGAGAGTGATGATTATTATTAGCGTTATGAGCGCTGTTATGAGCGTTATGAGCACTATGAGAGTGATGAGCGTTATGAGCGTTATGAGCGCTGTTATGAGCGCTATGAACGCTGTTATGAACGCTATGAACGCTGTTATGAACGCTATGAGCGCTATGAGAGTGATGAGCGTTATGAGCATTATGAGCTCTGTTATGAGCGTTATGAGCGCTGTTATGAACGCTATGAACGCTGTTATGAGCGTTATGAGCGCTGTTATGAGCGTTATGAACGCTGTTATGAGCGTTATGAGCGCTATGAGAGTGATGAGCTTTATGAGCATTATGAGCGCTGTTATGAGCGCTATGAACGCTGTTATGAACGCTATGAACGCTGTTATGAGCGTTATGAGCGCTATGAGAGTGATGATTATTATGAGCGTTATGAACGCTGTTATGAGCATTATGAGCGCTATGAGCGTTATGAACGCTGTTATGAGCGTTATGAGCGCTATGAGCATTATGAGAGTTATGAACGCTGTTATGAGCATTATGAGCGCTATGAGCGCTATGAACGCTGTTATGAGCGTTATGAGCGCTATGAGCATTATTAGAGTTATGAACGCTGTTATGAGCATTATGAGCGCTATGAGCGTTATGAGCGCTATGAGAGTTATGAGAGTTATGAGCATTATGAGCGTTATGAGAGTTATGAGCGCTATGAGAGTTATGAGCGCTATGAGAGTTATGAGCGTTATGATGAGCACGTTATGAGCGTTATGAGCACGTTATGAGCGTTATGAGCGCTATGAGAGTTATGAGCGTTATGAACGCTATGAGAGTTATGAGCGCTATGAGAGTTATGAGCGTTATGAACGCTATGAGCGTTATGAGCGCTATGAGAGTTATGAGCGTTATGATGAGCATTATGAACGGTATGATGAGCGTTATGAGCGTTATGATGAGCGTTATGAGCGTTATGATGAGCGTTATGAACGCTATGATGAGCGTTATGAGCGCTAGGAGAGTTATGAACGTTATGAACGTTATGATGAGCGTTATGAGCACGTTATGAGCGTTATGAGAGTTATGAGCGTTATGAACGCTATGAACACTATGAGGGCTATGAGAGTTATGAGCATTATGAACGCTATGATGAGCGTTATGAGTGTTATGATGAGCGTTATGAGAGCGCTATGAGAGCGATATGAGCGTTATGAGAGCGTTATGATGAGTGTTATGAGAGTTATGAGCATTATGAGTGTTATGATGAGCGTTATGAGAGCGTTATGAGCGTTATGATGAGCGCTATGAGAGTTATGAGCATTATGAGCGTTATGATGAGCGTTATGAGAGAGTTATGAGCGTTATGATGAGTGTTATGAGAGTTATGAGCATTATGAGTGTTATGATGAGCGTTATGAGAGCGTTATGAGCGTTATGATGAGCGCTATGAGAGTTATGAGCATTATGAGCGTTATGATGAGCGTTATGAGAGAGTTATGAGCGTTATGATGAGTGTTATGAGAGCGCTATGAGCGTTATGATGAGTGTTATGAGAGCGCTATGAGAGCGCTATGAGAGCGCTATGAGAGCGCTATGAGCGTTATGAGAGCGTTATGATGAGCGTTATGATGAGCGTTATGAGCGTTATGATGAGCGTTATGATGAGCGTTATGATGAGCGTTATGATGAGCGTTATGAGAGTTATGAGCGTTATGATGAGCGTTATGATGAGCGTTATGATGAGCGTTATGAGAGTTATGAGCGTTATGATGAGCGTTATGAGCGTTATGATGAGCGTTATGATGAGCGTTATGATGAGCGTTATGAGCGTTATGATGAGCGTTATGAGCGTTATGATGAGCGTTATGATGAGCGTTATGAGAGTTATGAGCGTTATGATGAGCGTTATGATGAGCGTTATGATGAGCGTTATGAGAGTTATGAGCGTTATGATGAGCGTTATGAGCGTTATGATGAGCGTTATGATGAGCGTTATGATGAGCGTTATGAGCGTTATGATGAGCGTTATGAGCGTTATGATGAGCGTTATGATGAGCGTTATGAGAGTTATGAGCGTTATGATGAGCGTTATGAGCGTTATGATGAGCGTTATGATGAGCGTTATGATGAGCGTTATGAGCGTTATGATGAGCGTTATGAGCGTTATGATGAGCGCTATGATGAGCGTTATGAGCGTTATGATGAGCGTTATGAGCGTTATGATGAGCGCTATGATGAGCGTTATGAGAGTTATGAGCGTTATGATGAGCGTTATGATGAGCGTTATGAGCGTTATGATGAGCGTTATGAGCGTTATGATGAGCGTTATGAGCGTTATGATGAGCGTTATGAGAGTTATGAGCGTTATGATGAGCGTTATGAGCGTGATGAGCGTTATGAGCGTTATGATGAGCGTTATGAGAGTTATGAGCGTTATGATGAGCATTATGATGAGCGTTATGAGCGTTATGATGAGCGTTATGAGCGTTATGATGAGCGTTATGAGAGTTATGAGCATTATGAGAGTTATGAGCATTATGATGAGCGTTATGATGAGAGTTATGAGCGTTATGAGAGTTATGATGAGCGTTATGAGAGTTATGAGCGTTATGAGCACGTTATGAGCATTATGATGAGCGTTATGAGCGTTATGATGAGCGTTATGAGCGTTATGATGAGCGTTATGAGAGTTATGAGCATTATGAGAGTTATGAGCATTATGATGAGCGTTATGATGAGAGTTATGAGCGTTATGAGCGTTATGATGAGCGTTATGAGAGTTATGAGCGTTATGATGAGCATTATGGTGAGCGTTATGAGCGTTATGATGAGCGTTATGAGCGTTATGATGAGCGTTATGAGAGTTATGAGCATTATGAGAGTTATGAGCATTATGATGAGCGTTATGATGAGAGTTATGAGCGTTATGAGAGTTATGATGAGCGTTATGAGAGTTATGAGCGTTATGAGCACGTTATGAGCATTATGATGAGCGCTATGATGAGCGTTATGAGAGTTATGAGCGTTATGATGAGCGTTATGAGAGTTATGAGCGTTATGATGAGCGTTATGAGTGTTATGATGAGCGCTATGATGATTGTTATGAGCGCGTTATGAGTGTCTACGGCGACGAGTTAAAGGTCAGGGGTCAAGACGATGACGCCACGGCGGCTCTATATTCCTCCCTGCAGGAGTTGCGGGGCCCGATAACAATTTCATATCAATTTTAAACAAGCGGCTCCGAAATCATAAAGTGAAATGGATAAAACCCAAAAATCCAATACAGCTCCATTCTGGACCGACGTTTGTTGATGTCTCTCCAATCAAGCCAAGTGTTGTGTCAATGATGGGGGGGGCAAGCTGCGAGTTATTTTGGTCTTTCTACCAATCAGCCGCTCGACACGCTGACCCCCCCCCCCCCCCTTCTCGTATTGCCGGTAGCCTGCTGGGTATCGATCGCCGCCTGCTGCTCCAGGTGTCCTTGCCCTCCTGCGATGAGTCATGTGAGTGCAGCTGCAGAAACGAAGCCTCAGAGAATAAGTGAATGAAGATTGCCCTCTGCATTCTCCGACGTTACGTGTCGTTACGCCTCCGATCGCGTCCTTGGGCTTCGTGTTGTTAGTGCGCCGACGATTGTGAAAGCCAAACGATCCCGTCGTCTTTATTTCTCCCCCCCCCCCCCCCCCCCCCCCCCCCCCGGTGTGTTTTGTGCAGCGGTTTTCAAAAGGAGAATACAAAGAACCACGGGGGAATGGAGCAGAGTGTTTCCACGTGTCCTCGTGCAGCCGCTTGGCGTCTTCACCACTGACATTAGGAACGTTTAAACCACTTCAAGTCGTCATGTAGACTCTAAGTGTTTTGTATACTGTGCTCCACCATTAGTTTCCTTTCCATGCACTCACAGCCGAACCATTACATCGTGCTTCAGAATCAGAACGTTTTTCATCTGCAGCAGAAAATAATAAATAATGACATTACATGCCAAACATCTCATTTCATACAGAAAAAGGTGTTTTTTTCAGTTCACAATAATAACCAAAAGGACCGGAGCTTCAAGTGCTTCTCTTTGTTCTTGTGAAAGCGGGCCCCCGTATTCCAAAATCAATATGTCATCAAGCAATCCATCAAATAGATGACCGCGGTTACTACGTCTTTATTTTCTTGATGCGACACAAAGCAGCCATTAAGCCCCCCCCCCCCCCCCCCCCCCCCATTGTCCTCCAAGGTTGAACACTGGAAGCTAATCTCTCTCCTGTTATGAACCTCTGTTTCCAGTGGACGGACTCACTCTGTTGATCTGGGTGCCGCATTGTTCTGTCCATCGATTCATTTACGAGGGTGTAAAAAGTGCTTTTTTTATTATTATTTTTTCCTTCAAGAGAAGTCGCTTCATCTTCCTGTGTATTGATACTCGGGAGCCCATCAGTGCAACACGCTATTTTTTGAGAAGTCAAGAAGAAGAAGAAGAAGAAGAAGAAGAAGAAGAAGAAGAATCTGGTTCGGGTCCTACAGGTGTCTCCTGATCCTCAGATGTGTGTGTGTGTGTGTGTGTGTGTGTGTGTGTGTGTGTGTGTGTGTGTGTGTGTGTGTGTGTGTGTGTGTGTGGATCACAGATTGTGTAGGTACTCAACTCCTCCACAATGGACCACTTCACTTCCCATCACTCCCCTCCTAGCTATCCATGCAGCTATTCATGTTGCACATATTGCCCCCCCCCCCCCCCCCCAATAATGCCCGTGTGATTTGGGGTTTGTTGGATTCCACTGGAAAGAAAAGGGAAAGACGGAGTGACGGGGAGGAAGAAAGGGAAGTGAGCGCAGACATGAGAGAGGAGGGGCCGAGTGAAGGAGGAGACGGGGAGGAGACGAGCGAAGGAGGAGGCGAGGAGGAGACGAGGAGGGGCCGAGCGAAGGAGGAGGTAAGGAGGGGCCGAGTGAACGAGGAGACGGGGAGGAGACGAGGAGGAGACGAGGAGGAGACGAGGAGGGGCAGAGCGAAGGAGGAGACGGGGAGGAAGCGAGGAGGAGACGAGCGAAGGAGGAGGCGAGGAGGAGATGAGGAGGGGCCGAGCGAAGGAGGAGGTGAGGAGGGGCCGAGTGAAGGAGGAGACGGGGAGGAGACGAGGAGGAGACGAGGAGGGGCCGAGCGAAGGAGGAGACGGGGAGGAAGTGAGGAGGAGACGAGCGAAGGAGGAGGCGAGGAGGAGACGAGCGAAGGAGGAGGCGAGGAGGAGACGAGGAGGGGCCGAGCGAAGGAGGAGGTGAGGAGGGGCCGAGTTAAGGAGGAGGTGAGGAGGGGCCGAGTGAAGGAGGAGGCGAGGAGGAGGGGCCGAGCGAAGGAGGAGACGAGGAGGAGGCGGGGAGGGGCCGAGCTAAGGAGGAGACGAGGAGGAGGCAAGAAGGAGGTGGGGAGGGGCCGAGCGAAGGAGGAGACGAGGAGGAGGTGGGGAGGGGCCGAGCGAAGGAGGAGACGAGGAGGAGGTGAAGAGGAGGAGACGAGGAGGAGGTGGGGAGGGGGCGAGGAGGGGCCGAGCGAAGGAGGAGACGAGGAGGAGACGAGGAGGAGGCGAGGAGGAGGTGGGGAGGGGCCGAGCGAAGGAGGCGACGAGGAGGAGGTGAGGAGGAGGTGGGGAGGGGCCGAGCGAAGGAGGTGACGAGGAGGAGGCGAGGAGGCGAGGAGGAGGAGACGAGGAGGGGCCGAGCGAAGGAGGAGGTGAGGAGGAGACGAGGAGGAGGCGAGGAGGAGGTGGGGAGGGGCCGAGCGAAGGAGGAGGTGAGGAGGAGACAAGGAGGAGGCGAGGAGGAGGAGACGAGGAGGGGGCCGAGCGAAGTAGGAGGTGAGGAGGAGGCGAGGAGGAGGAGACGAGGAGGGGCCGAGCGAAGTAGGAGGTGAGGAGGAGGCGAGGAGGAGGAGACGAGGAGGGGCCGAGCGAAGTAGGAGGTGAGGAGGAGGCGAGGAGGAGGAGACGAGGAGGGGCCGAGCGAAGGAGGAGGTGAGGAGGAGACGAGGCGGAGGAGACGAGGAGGGGCCGAGCGAAGGAGGAGGTGAGGAGGAGGCGAGGAGGAGGAGACGAGGAGGGGCCGAGCGAAGGAGGAGGTGAGGAGGAGACGAGGAGGAGGAGACGAGGAGGGGCCAAGCGAAGGAGGAGGTGAGGAGGAGACGAGGAGGAGGAGACGAGGAGGGGCCAAGCGAAGGAGGAGGTGAAGAGGAGGCGAGGAGGAGGAGACGAGGAGGGGCCGAGCGAAGGAGGAGATGAGGAGGAGGCGAGGAGGAGGAGACGAGGAGGGGCCGAGCGAAGGAGGAGGTGAGGAGAAACCTGCTGTGGAAACCTCCTAAATCCACAGTATTTTGTACCGCAGGTATTAACAAGTTATTAATACCTGCGGTCTTATCAATGTCCTCTGAGACCCGGACATAGAGAGCTCCACCGCGTCTTATCTCCGCTGTGAAGGACCCTGAAATGAACGACGAGTGGCAGCTTCACTCAAAGTATTTCTTACTTCTCGTGTCTCATTGTTATTACAATTCATGATGACTCATTACATTCATGAGGCGTATGTCCACACTGCAAACGTAAACACAGAATTCACACCCGTCCACAATAAAGTACATTCAGCAACGTCCATCTTGAGATGTTCATGGACCCGTTCCTGTGAAACGTTGAATTACATCACGTAAGGAGAGAAATCCCTCGGCTCACGGCACAGGAACCAGAGCTTTATTACACCTTTTCATCTCGACTCCTGACACCGAGTAAACAACGGGCTCTTTCAAAAGAGAGAGACCCCTTTTCTCCAGTAGAATAAATGGTTCATTTGTTTGTGTTAATAGTTAATGTGCACGAGGAAGAAAAAAACACACACTATTAAAAGCAGGCAATGAGCCAATTAAGTGCATTAACTGCATGTTTTCTCATTAATATTCCATGAGCAGAAAGGTAAGCGGGCTCCTCGAGCTTAACACTAGTAGCCTGGCAACATACCCTCCGTACACGTACACACACACACACACACACACACACACACACGAACACACACACACACACACACACACACACACACACGAACACACACACACACACACACGAACACACACACACACACACACACACACACACACACACACACACACACACACACACACACACACACACACACACACACACACACACACACACACACACACACACACACACACACACACACACACACACACACACACACACACACACACACACACACACACACACACACACACCACCCCCGCTCCCGAGATCGGCCGACACGTGTTATTGATTTATGTTCTTTTCGCTCCTCGGACAGCAAACCCCCCGAAGAAAGAGGAAGTGTTGGAACATAGTGGGGATCAGAGTGTGTGTGTGTGTGTGTGTGTGTGTGTGTGTGTGTGTGTGTGTGTGGTTATTTAGTTGTTCTTTTTGAGGAGGCAGATCTAATGCACCCTCTCAGTCATAGCATGTCTCCTTGGTCTGCCGGGGAGGTTTGATGCTGAATTTGACACAATTAGTGTAATTAATTGAGAAACAGTTTAATATTCAGTAATTGCAGTTGAGTAAAAGTACAATATTTAAACTTTAAAGGAGTGTCGTGGGAGGAGCTGAACTTCTTATACCTCCACGTGACTACAGCACTTCAGTGAATGGACTTAGCAACGTTCCACCACTGCAAGTAAAATGTCTTTTGTTTTGTACCGTTAGATAAAATAAGGTTGTGCACCTTCGCTACGGTTCAGTCCAACATCTCGTTAGAGATCGCTCTGCACGCCGTCTGATGGAAACATCACCGGCTGCAGCAAACGGAGACAAACCAGCAGCGACAAGGTCGGAGCGCCAGAAGAAAATGGAAAATCAGGGCCGGGCGGAAGGAAAGTGCATCGAGGAAGCAAAGGTTCCACCGCGTCTACTTGTTCCAATCGACGCTCTTTACAGGACAAAAGGAAAGCAACACTCAAGGCGCCGGTAATTCACAATATTTCTCTTTACCTCGGGCGCGTATCAGGAAAGTGCACTCCAGAAGCACATGTGTGCAAAGCACCAGCACTCTGCAGGTTTTTTATATTCACGGAGACAATGCAGATCTATAAAAGCACCTTCCATATACAAGAAATGCTCCACGACTGGGGGAGAAGAGAATGGAGATATAAAAAAATTAAATACAGTGCGCAAAATTGCTTTTAGGACTGGAGAATGAAGCTCTCCATGCAAACTAAATAAAAACTTGGTGATGAGTTCCTCTCACAGAACAAACCCTTCTGCATGGCTGTTTTAGCCCCAGACAGAATCATAAGATGCGACGTCGCCATAAAGCATGCTCTTATCATTTCTTTTATGACTTTTAGAGCATTGTGATTTACCGCAACGAGAGGTCCGGGGGTGCATTCGCTCTCCAGTTAACCAGCATGCTTTAAGAGGAAGTCCAAGAGGGTTTTAAGATGTTTTATTGTCATAGTAACAGATGTCTAAATAGATAGAGGTTTTAATAACCATAAAAGGGGTTCGCTTGAGGAAAATGGTGAAAGATTAAAGAGGATTTATTGAGAAATAAACACCATCAGGGGTTACACTTCACGGCTCAGTCTCTTTTATAAAGTGCAGTTCACGCTGATGAGAGGTGATGGATGGGGTGAGGTTAGAGGAGGCAGCGGGTTTATTCAGGGACACGGTGGCCAAATGAACATTGATTTTTCACACTTTTTTTTGGGGGGGGGGGGGGGGGGTCAAGTGGACTCAATTTTATGTGTTTAAATAAAAATAAAGTACGTTGCAGTTAACACCATAAAACGAGGGCGTTCCCTTTCATTGACCGAGGTCAGCTGATGGTCCAATAGAGGAACTGTAAGCACATTAACCCGCTAACCAAGTGGGCCAAAGGTCAGGGAGACCATCAGTGGCTCCAACGCAATCAAATCTATTAGTTACCTGCAGGAATTAAATGTTTCTGTAAAAAGCGCAGGAGGAAACGTCTAGACGGACATGTTCACGTCACCTTCCAGAACATTTCCCGTCATTCTCAGGCAGACTCGTCGTCACGAGGCGGATTCTCAGTGATTTAATTTGGTATTTGTTCCTCTTGTCGAGGGCGAGCCGTCTCTATGGCGACGGAGGAGTAAACTCTGCAGACGCGACCTGAACTCCGGAGCAGTGGCGCCGCGCGGTCGGTCCGCCGCCACCCGCCAATCAATCACTGACGAATGTCGGCGGATGAATCCTTCGAGGGAAACGCCGGCTGAATATTCATGCGGCGCTCGGGGGTCAATACCGCGACCCGCTGGGGGGGGGCGCTAAACACTGGCCTGCTGGTTATGAATGACGCAGCGGCTCATAACAGGTGAAGCTTGATCTGGTTGGTATTCACACAATGAGCTTCACATGTCAGGTTTTTAAAGATCTGGTCCCGGATCAGTTCAGAGCCCGGTTGGAGGATCTATGGATTTAAAAAGGCTTTGCACAGACTTCATGCTTTCTGTTCTTTACGGTCACGGATCAAACTACATGTTGAGACTCCACGCACGTGAGGTGAGAGTGGATGAAGCAGACCGGCCTTTGTTTGGAACCCCACGCCGCCGCCAGTCGCCGCCCCCCCCCCCCCCGTGTTCCCTTGAGCAAGACAACAACGACCCAGATCTACCACGGCGTCCGGTGTCATGCCTCATCATTATGGTGCCAGAGGAGGATAAATATAGAACGCGTGTCTCTTGACCACACATTCTCACAGGTGGTCACCATGACAACACTTTTTATTCTTCTACTAACACAGGAGGACCGGGTGCCGCATTCATATATGAGGGTCACGTAAGGAAGATGTTCCCTGGCTGATTAGGATCCTGTCATAACCCTCCTGGGTTAGCCCACCTGGGTTAGCCCACCTGGGTTAGTCCACCTGGGTTAGCCCTCCTGGGTTAGCCCACCGGGGTTAGCCCACCGGGGTTAGCCCACCTGGGTTAGCCCACCTGGGTTAGCCCACCTGGGTTAGCCCTCCTGGGTTAGCCCACCTGGGTTAGCCCACCTGGGTTAGCCCACCTGACGTCCGACCACATCGCCCTCGCCACTCGGGAGCCTCCGGCACATCAAGAGACGTTTTCCAATGGTCGGCCGGTGTCAGGAATATATTTGTGTTATTGAACATTACGGAGCACTTAAAGAGGCATTAAGAAGACCCTTATTTCTCATTACTCGAGCTGGAAGCAACAGGATATATGGGAGGAATCATTTGGCCACATAATTGTGCATCCTGGCCAATTCATAACGCAACCGCCTAACAAGTCAGTATTTTCACTACTTGTTTATGAAATCAAAAACAACTCGTGTGGATCGGGTTTGCGTGAACTTGTTTTTAAAGGGTCAGAAACTGAAAAGCAAAAACACGACTGTGAATATTGCTCAAATAACTCCAAATCCGACAATGTGAATCCGACTGTGCAGCGAATGCGACGCCGAGTAAAAAGGTTGCGTGTGTGTGATGAAGGAAATCAATAAGCTGCAGATTGCTGCGGTAAGCTAACCCCTCCCCCCCCCCCCACAGGTGTGGACTGTTCGCTCAGGAAGACAAGGCCGCTGCTTTATTGGCGCCATTCGTCACCGTGGATCCGCCCACTGAGAATGGCGTACCGTTGAAATAAAGCTTCTCTCACATCTCCAACACGAGTGGGAAGCCGACGCTCTCGTGTGAGCAGACGGAACGACATAAAGGTGAACGAGAGGCGGCCGCACGCCACTCTCACGCCGCGAATGTTCCAATTACGAGGCGCCGCGGGGGGGGTGAAAACGTTCTCCGGCGTCGCCGTCCGCCGTTAATCATCCTTGAAACGTGCACGTTCCCCTCCGAGCGGCCGCTGGGTATTTTAGTTATGTGAATAATTGCCCCGGCTCAAACCGTTGGATGGAAAAGAAGCACACGAGGAGGATGACCGCCGGTGAGATGAAAGACGACGCTGCGAATAAACAACAACAGTGTGGGGGGGGGGGGGGGGGGGGGGTTCTTTTTCCAGGCTGTGGGGGGGAAACCTTTTTCTTTTTGTCTCTAATGAACATAACCAAACAGATTGCCTTGGTTTCCTTTGGGAGGCCTGATGGGGACATTGATTTGTTGAGGGATGTTTCTGTGGAGCGGCGAGGACTCGTAACCTCCAGCTATACGTCTCCATTCATGAGAACAACATAAAGCTGAATAAAAAACCGTGCCATCCTCCATTTAATCTTCAAATAAATGTAAATTTTTTTTCATATTTCTTTGTGACAGTAGAGATTAAAGAAGCAACATTTAGAGCCTCTAAAGCAGTTCATTCGTCACGTTAAAATAACCCCAAACTACGACTAATCGTTCAAAGAAGAGAAGTCATGTGATGAGCTCCGGTTACTTCCTGGTAGATTTGTGTAAAGACAAACTAATAAAAGTGAGATAAGTAAAACACATTTTAACAACATTATTTAAAAGAGCGGCCGTGGTAACGATGATCAATAAAGCACCATTTGGCTCCAGTGTCTTCATCAGCATGTTGAGACTCTTTGATGTCGGGGCTTTGATCACATAAACGCTGCCAGAATATATCGGGTTTCAAATTGCTTCTTGAAAAAGCACTGACTTTATTTCTTTATGCATGAATACGCGACCCCACTGTTTACAAAGACGTGGCTCCTGTGATCCCAGAGGGGTCGGGCGATTGATCCCAAAGGGGTCGGGCGATTGATCCCAGAGGGGTCGGGCGATTGATCCCAAAGGGGTAGGGCGATTGATCCCAAAGGGGTAGGGCGATGGATCCCAAAGGGGTCGGGTGATGGATCCCAGAGGGGTCGGGCGATTGATCCCAGAGGGGTCGGGCGATTGATCCCCAGAGGGGTCGGGTGATGGATCCCAAAGGGGTCGGGCGATTGATCCCAGAGGGGTCGGGCGATGGGTCGGGCGATTGATCCCAAAGGGGTCGGGCGATTGATCCCAGAGGGGTCGGGCGATGGATCCCAAAGGGTCGCGTGATGGATCCCAGAGGGGTCGGGCGATGGATCCCCAAAGGGGTCGGGCGATTGATCCCAGAGGGGTCGGGCGATTGATCCCCAGAGGGGTCGGGTGATGGATCCCAAAGGGGTCGGGCGATTGATCCCAGAGGGGTCGGGCGATGGGTCGGGCGATTGATCCCAAAGGGGTCGGGCGATTGATCCCAGAGGGGTCGGGCGATGGATCCCAAAGGGTCGCGTGATGGATCCCAGAGGGGTCGGGCGATGGATCCCCAAAGGGGTCGGGCGATGGATCCCCAAAGGGGTCGGGCGATGGATCCCCAAAGGGGTCGGGCGATGGATCCCCAGAGGGGTC